>NC_055999.1:29382464-29685528 GCF_018446385.1 Zingiber officinale | reverse complement strand
AGGAAAGCACACTTTGAGGCATACGCGAAGGATGACATTGGGACAAGCCGCGGGATTAAATGCATCCTAGGGACAAGAGTCAAAGGAAGGAAGCTTGAAGGCAAGAGGTTAAGGCTGTAAAGAAGAGTCAAGTCAGTCGTGATGGTTAGAGTGCGAGGGAAATGTACTCAGGAAGAGAAACCCTAGGTTTAGAATTTTACCAGTCAACTCCATTTGGACCAGTCGACTGGAGTAGGGCACAGAATGCTTCTGTACCCGACGGCTGAAGGGATCAGTCGGCTGGTGATGACACTAGTTGACTGGTAAAGAACCGTTGGCAGAATAAAAAATTCTGTAAAGGACTGTTGACGAGCACTAGTTGACTAGTGCAAGAATCAGTCGACTGGTAATGATAAAATTAGCTTACTAATTTTTCCAAGCTCTATATAATGGAGCTTGGGGTGGCTAGCATTTGTCGACAAAATTAGTAGTGGTTAACCCTAATTAGTAGTCACCAAGTTCTCCAAGTTCTCTTTATGTTCCAAGTGTTCTTAGTTAGTGTTATGGTGAGCTTTCTCCACCCACAAGGAGGCTTGAGCTAGCTAGAGTTTACCGGGGACTGATCCATTGATGGATAGGGATTGTCCACCTTACGAACAGTGGTGAGGTAGGAGCAAGTTATCTCTGAACCACGTAAATTGACGTATAGTGGTTTACTTTCTTGTCTTTGTAGTTTATCTTTCATATTCGTATTTGTATTATTTATATTTTGCTATGCTAATGAATACGTAGGAAAGTAATTTGGGATAACAAGCTATTTAACCCTCTTCTAGCCGGTCACTGATTCTCAACAAGTGTTATCAGAGCTAGGTCGCTCTCCGTCGGACTAATCACCAAGGAAGCTAAGGATGGATGGCTTAATTATTCCGACGAAGTATGAAGGAGGAAATCTATGAGACATCATCTTTTGTATGGTGAAAATGAAGAACTTCTTCGACATGGATTAGGACACCATGATGGTTGTCGTGGAGCCATTTGAAGTCTTAAAAGATAAGAAAGGGAAGAGACTCCGACCACACTATTGGATGGAAGAGCAAGCCTCACAGTCAAAGGTAAATTCAAAGATAATATCAATTTTGATTGATATTTTATCTAATTATGTGATAAGTCGTGTAGGTGAATACGAGAATATCCACAATTTGTGGAGCAAGATAAAGATGATTCTAGGCGAAGAGCCTAAGCCTACACAAAAAGAAGAAAAATCTGAAGAAATGGATGAAGTGACTTAAATGGAGGAGGTGCAACCGAAAGTTGATATGTCTTCAACTTCCGAGGAGAAGGAAGATGAGAAAGTATCATCTACATCTTCAAAGGTTAAAGAAGAAGCAAAGACGGATGAATAAGAGGTCTTGGAAGCAGTCAACTTAGCTAGCACCTCCATCGAAATGAAGTCAAAAGACCACATTGTTTGCTTAAGGTGCAATGAGAAGGGATACTACAAGAGTAGGTATCCAGAAAAAGATAACTTCTAAACTCAACCAAGTTATTTTAAATACTAACATGCATTATAGGAATGAAAAAATCCAAAAGAGGAGAATGTGTATAGTATGCTTCATGTGTGGGGAGAAGGGCCACTACCACACTAAATGTCTTAAGAAGAGGGAGATCAAGAAGCTAGCACATTTGAAGAAAAATGGGAGAAGAAGAGAAGCTCAAATTAAACGAGAGATTCAAGGGTAAGGAGGTATATCCTAATTTGAAATATAATTCAAATTGTTGTTTTCCCATACATGCTAGGATAAATGATTTTGCTAATCATAGTATGCCCATGCACAATTTTGGCTTTAGATATCATGGTAGAGTAGGGTAAATTTTGGAATTAACCCTAAGGTACCATGTATAATAGACCTAAACAAGTCAGATTCTCATTACTTAAGGAAAAGAAGGCAATAGAGAACCTAGGCAAAAATCTCAAGAATGGGGGACATATGCCTAGAAAGATGGGTAGGTCTAGGAATGTCCAAGGTGGACAAGTCAATTCTAGAGTTAGGAATCTAGAAAAGGAGAATCAAGCTTTGAAGGAAAAGCTTGATAATTTAGAGAAAACCCTAGAGAGATTCAATATTGGATCTAATGGGTTAGGTATGATGTTAGGTAGCCAAAAATCCAACAATGATATATCATATTTGGGATACCGATCTAGTTGCCCCTCCAAGGTCAAAAAGATCATATGGTAGGATAGTAAATGATAATGGCAAGGGAGAGTCATCCAAGGCTAATGAGAAGAAATATGTTATGGTTGCATATAATTATGGTAAGAATGATGTGTCTAAGGTTAATAAGATAAGGAAATCTTCTAAGGGATATCATTGTGGTTTAGCCACAATAAATGAGTCACCTAGGGAGGTGACTAAAGTTAAGAGCTCTAATGGGAGCTCAAAGAGTCAAAAGTGGATCCATGGTCAATAGATCTCAAGTGGATATTACTTGGGAGTCTAGATAAGTCATGGAATGTGCCAAGTGGTCTGGAGATGAACTTGAGTCTCAAATCAAAGAAATTGGTACAATTGAGTTGAGTTCATATATGAAAATATGACATTGGGGTCATCTGGCATGAAAAATAGTTTTTCATGTATAGATTTCATATAAACTAATTCTAGAGATGCATTATGATTTAGTATAGACAAATACATCAAGAGAAAACTAAAACTAGGACTTTAGGTCAAGGTTCAATTGAACCATATAGATAGTTTTAGATTTTACATCAATATTGGGATCTGAGATACGTATATTTTTAAATATATTTTTTCTAAGTAGACACAGGTAAAATAGAGCTCTCCACAAAATTTAGAGATTTTTGGATGTTTGTGGATTTTTCAATGTATTTCTGAAGTTGGATCAAAAATACTATTTAGGCTGAAAATAGGATGTCAATCGACTGATGTAGGTACTAGTGACATGTTAATAGTGTTTATCAAATACAGAATGGTTCTATGAGGTTATTTTGATAAGGACAGTCAATTGGTAACAATAGCAGTCGACTGATACAAGTCTGAAACTATTTTTCAGCATTAGGTTTGACCGAGATAACTCGTATAGGTGTCTGAGATCCTTGGGGGATAAATACATAAATTAGGGTTAGTTTGGATGATTAAATTTTGACAATTAGGATATTACTGGAAGTTTTTGATATTAGGCAAAGGGGAAGAAGTAAGGTTTAAGTGTCGAAAACCTTAAATAGATTTGCGGTAAAATTCCTAGCTCAATGGAGAGTTTAGGTGTAGGAGGAGCATTGTGATAGGTTCTTAAATATACCTATAATGAAATTTCTATCTTAACGAGGAGTTTAGGTGTAAGGGGAGTCTTGTGATAGGTTTCAATGCATGTTACATATTTTAATGAAGACTGTAGACAAGGCAACAAGGACAAGCCGAGGGAAGCGCACTTCGAGGCATACGCGAAGGATGGTATTGGGACAAGCCGCAGGCTTGAATGCATCCGAAGGATGAGAGCCAAAGGAAGGAGGCTTGAAGATAAGAGGTCAATGCTGCAAAGAAAAGTCAAGTGAGTCGTTGGGGTCCGAGTGCGAGAGAAATATAGTTGGAAAGAGAAACCCTAGGTTTAGAGTTTTACCAATCGACTGACATCTGGACTAGTCAATTGGAGTAAGGCGCAGAATGATTCTGTGCCCAACTGCTGAAGAGATCAGTCGACTAGTAAAGTGATGGCACCGTCGACTAGTAAAGAGATGTTGGCAAAATCACGAGTTTTGCAGAGGACCCCAAGATCTATATAATAGAGCTTGGGATGGCTGACCTTAGTTGACAAAATTAGTGGTAGTTAACCCTAATTAGTAGTCACCAAGTTCTCCAAGTTCTCTTTGTATTCCAAGTGTTCTTGGTTGGTGTTGTGTTGAGGTTTCTCCACCAACAAGGAGGCTTGAGCTAATTGGAGTTTTTTGGGTACTAATCCATCGATGGATAAGGATCGTCCACCTTATGGATAGTCATGGAATAGGAGCAAGTTATCTCCAAACCACATAAATGACGTGTAGTGGTTTGCTTTCTTATCTTTGTAGTTTAGCTTTCATATTCGTATTTATATTGTTTGTATTCTGTTGTGCTAATGAATACGTAGGAAAGTGATTTGGGGTAGCGAGCTATTCAACCCCCTTTTTAGCCGATCACAGATCCGCAACATCAACTTGGTTGAGTTCCTCTTTTGTTAAGCCACATTGTAGTGTGTTAAGTGCCTTCAAATTGGTTTGTGCTTTCTTCTTCATTTCGTCTGTTCATTTCTCTAGGTCAAAAATTTCTCCAATCTTGTTGACCAGTGTTGTATGCTAGATAGTGAACTGTTAGTCTATGTCCATCTTGAGAAAGACTTTCATCCTCCTTTTATAGTATGGGAGATCGCTTCCATTGAAGAGTGGAATACATATGGTGGAATATCCCTTGGACTGTGCCATTGTTCTTGCAAAGATAGCTTTTTAAAAAGAAAAAATTTCCAAGACTTTATCTTGAGGTAAGTAGTGCGATAGAAGAAAAAATGAATAAAAATTGAAAACAAAAAAGTAAATTCTTGATTAGTGGCTGCACTAAATTCAAGAGTTCTCGCTGTGATACCAATTGTAGGGTCGTTGAGAATGAGAGAGGGGGAAGGGAATCTCGTAGCTTAAAAAAATTTATTTTCTAAATGAAAGTTATTGGAAAACGAGTACTCAATGGAATAGAAATAAGAAAAAAATAAAAAGAAAGATCACACTTGAATTTTTACTTTATTCGGAACCCAGCCAACTCATACTTCAAGACCCACGATCTTTAAGACCATATCTATTGGGCAATTCACTAGAATCTCCAAAACTTTGGAAGGAGAAATCAAATACAAATTGAAAGAGATAGTAATAACTTTATTACTCTCTTAGTTATGCAATGAAAACAAAGTTTACCGATAATAGTATAGTAGAATTGAAGCTCGTTGTTGGCGTTGCTCTAGGCGCAGAGGCTTGCTCGAAGACAATCTTAGTGCAGAGAATGAGAGCACGAAGTGGAAGAGTTGGTTCTTCTCAAAATTGATATCGAGCCTATACCTCAAGGCTTCTTTTATAATCGAGTCACCAACCGATCAGATCCCACTGATTAAGCTGAGCTTTCGAAATTGTTATTGTTCTATCGACTAGTCTTGTTGATTCATCGACAAAACTCAAAGCATCTTCCCGGGTTCACGTCCATCTTCTCAATCTGATCTATCATGAAATCAGATTGATCCATTGACTAATCCACTCTATCTATCAATTAAAACCAAGTTTTCCTTTTTGCTAGATCTGGCAGATCAAGTCAGATCTCGGTGAAATTTGATGATCCATTAACTGAACATACTTATTAGTTGATAGAACCCAATGTTTCCTTTTCTCCCTTGATCTGATCTAATTTCATCTTGATGATATCTATGATCCATCGACAAATCTATATGATCCATCGACAGAACCTTGTTTTTTGAGGATCTGTCGACTGAACTTATTTTCCCGTCAACGTAACACCTGTAAAATAATGTTAGAATAAATATGGTATTTAACCTACAAAATAAAGTTGGAATAGATATATGCATGATAAAATCTTGACAAGGATTTTAGTTTGATCTCAACTTAGACTTTCGAGTTGCCTCTAAGTTGGATCAACGCCTAAGTCTCAATTGAGACTCATCCTCATTGGTTCTCTCCATCCCAATGACTTATCCTACTTACCATTTGTTAAACTTCCATGTTTGATGTCCAATCTCTGATCCACCAAGTCTTTCCTTGTCTCGATACATTGATCCATTGAGTCCTCTTGCTAGATGTCTAGTCCATCTGAACTTTCTGCCAGTCTGGTCCTCCTAACTCATTTGGACTTTATTCTTGGTGTCTCATCCTCAAGATCCATCAAGTCAATTTAGTCTACACACTTAAGAAGCATATCAAATACATGTGTTTTGACTTTAAATTCTTTGATATACATCAAAATACAAGTTAAATTATCAGTGCATTCTGCACTAACAAAAGCATGTGTATTTCTTGGTTATATTGGTTCCGCAAATTCTTCGCCTCATACGATGTGTGAGAGAAGGGATAAAAATTTGATAAGTCTCTCGCAACATATTGATAATGTGATGCATACCCAATGTAAAGAGAAAAAGGATAAATTGTTTACGTTTGAGGACCTCAATTGTCAATGTTCGTTGGCTGGCACTTTAAGGCTATGCCTTTAAAGGTAACGATGAATCTTTATCTTTATCTAATCGTGTGGATTTTCTTGAATTTATGAAGGCTTTTGTAAAAGTGAGTACAGAATTTGATGAAATTGTACTCGAGAATGCTCCCAAAAATTGCCATTATATCACTCCAGAAATTCAGAAAGAGAGTTTACATATTATGACCTTAGAGTACTGCGGATGGTTCATGAAAAAGTTAGAGATAAATACTTTTGTATTCTTGTTGATGAAGCACAAGATATATCTAAACGGGAGAAAATTGACCATTATCTTGATGTTTTTAAATAATCATGGGATTTGATGGAGAGATTTTTTGCCATCAAAAGTGTTACTGGCATTACCTCATTGAATCTAAAAAAAAAAAAAGATATAAAATGTTCTTGTTCATGATGACCTCTAGTTAAGAAAATCATAGGCCGAGGATATATGGTGCTAGCAATATATGTGGCGCATGGAATGAACTTCAGATATTATTTCTATCCATTTTATGTCCACTATTTTACCTATCGATTACAATTAACATTGGTTTCTGTAGCCAAGGATGTCAATATTATTTTGAAATTATTTTCTCATTTAGACAATATTGTCATTTTATTTACTAAGTGCATTATATTATTGAGTTATATATTGCACAAAGAAATAAAATTGATCATATGTTGGTAATTGGAGAATGTCATTTTAGAAGGGTCAATTAGATTGGTAATTTGCAGCGAACAAAAGCTACTAGTTAGAGTTCTCACAATGGCTCAATAAAAAAACTTGATAGGTATGTATGTTACAACTTGTAAAATTTTTGGAGTTTAGTAACCATTCTCCAAATGGAAGAGCTAAGGCTAAAGTTTGGGGGATTTATAGAAACATGGTAAGTTTTAAATGTGTATTCATTTTGTACTTAATGTATAAAATTATGAGAACAACAAATACTCTTTGTCAAATTATCAAAATAAATCTCAAGAAATTTTGACTGTTATGCCTCTACTACCAAAATTATCCTTCAAGAATTTAGAGAATGCAAGTAGGAAGAATTTCTTCATGAAGTGAAAGTTTTTTGTTCGAGAAATAAAATTAGTGTCTAACCTTGATTGTCTATATAAGATCAATCCTTCACATCAGTAAACTATAATTGAGCATCATTACCACTTTGATATTTTTAATGTGGCATTAGATTTCATCTTGATGGAGTTAAATACTTTGTTCAATGAGTCATCAGTGTAACTTATTTCGCTTAGTACACCTTTAGATCATAAAAATTAATTTGACTCAATTAATAATGATAATATATGCAAGCTTGCAACAAAGTTTTATCCTAAAGATTTCAAGGATCAAGACATCGTTACTTTAGAGTATGAATTGGTACAGTATAAACTCAACGTGATGTAGAATATGAAGATTTCTGCACTTATTGAATTGTGCCAACAATTAACTAAAAGTGGGCAGTCCAAAGTTTTCGTTATTTTGATTAGATTGATTAATCTTGTTTTGACATGACCCATTTCTACAACGAATTTTTCAACAATGAAGCATATAAAGACGATGATACTTCATAATAAAATGGAGAATGATTTTTTTGAAGATTGTTATATATATATATATATATAATTTATTTTTATAATAACATATAATTTATTGTATTAAGTTAGTCCCCCGTTCTAATTCCTGTCTCTACACAGGGTTCAACTTGATAATAAATCAATAATAAAAAATATAAACTTAGTTAGTCTCATTGACTAACTAAGGGGTGACTGGTTCAGCCCCACGGAAGTTTTTCACCGTCCACCAAGGTAAATCGGGAAGCGCGCACGGCGATCAATCCAGGAACCCAACATTCTTTGGTTGCGAGCCTCATTTGGAGGATATTGTGGAGCATATGAATTATTTTGAGAACTTTGGAATTCGAGAAATTTAGAGGATATTGTAGAACATATGAAATATTTTAAAATTTTAGAGGATATTATGTGTGAGAGAAAATATGAGGATATTGGATATTTGGAGGAATGCGAGTATTTTGAGAAGATGTATTACCTTCCGTATTTGAAAATTTTAAAAGATTTGTAAATGAAGTATTGAGATTTTCATCCATCTTGAATACAAATAGGAAATGAAAGGAAGAAATAAGTAGAGAGCAAAGATAAAAATGGAATAAATGAAAAAATAAAATCGATCATATATTTATAGATTTTTTAAAAAATTTAAAAATTAAATTTTAAACTTTGAACAATTAGCTGTTGTTAATGACATACAACAGCTAAAAAAATAGTCGTTGTATGTTCTCTATTTTAATATACAAAAATAAAATGTTGAAGAAGTGGCTCCGTAATCACGGAGCCACTTTTTCAATTAAATCGAAAAACCTTCCTCTACTATGGGAGAGAGGTTTTTAAGAGATAACAGCTCACAATGGGAGCTCCGTGAATGCTCTTAGATATACTAGGTATGAGAGTAGAAAGGTTGCAAAAAAATAATTTTTTTATGAAAAAAATTGATTATTTATAAGTGAGTGAAAATCATCAAGGTCATGTCAAAGTATGGATAAACAATATGGAAAATCATTTTCTATATATGAGAGTCATGCCTAAGTCTCAATTAGAATTCGTCCTCATCGGTTTTTTTATCCCAATGATGTACCAACTTACCATTTATTAAACTTCCATATTTAATGTCCAATCTCTAATCCACAAGTCTTTCCTCGCCTCAATACATTGATCCACCAAGTTCTTTTGCTAAATATTTGGTCCATTTGGACTTTTTTGTAAGTTTGGTCCTCTCGACCCATTTTAACTTTATGATTGATGTTTGGTCCTCAAGATTCATTAAGTTAATTCAGTCTGCTACTTAAGAAGCATATCAAATACACATATATTTTGACTTTAAACTCTTTAATATAGGTCAAAATACATGTTAAGTTATCGGTGCATTATGTACTAACAAAAGTATATTTATTTCTGGGTCATATTGGCTCTACAAATTCTTCGCCTCATCCGATGTGTGAGAGAAGGGATGTAGCGTTCGAAATTTATATCGGACCCATGCTATAATTCTTCTAAGATATTATGTTTAAATTTTTCAATGATAAATTAAGAATATAGTGTTTGAAATTAACTGGGCTGTATTATTAAAAAAATCTCTTTAATTTATAGTAAATCTGAGAATACTGATTATTAGAATGGGCATTCATTATTTCGACAGCCGATAAAAAATTTTTATAAAACTAAACTCATCATTCGTAATTCGAGTTAATCATTTTATTTTTTTTTATCATGACTAAGAGTGGAACACTTGCGAAACAAAAAAACACACGATTCACTCATTCTAATATATCCACCAATCCATCCTTAGACTAATAAAAAAAGATAAATTACAAATAAGTACAAGTGACCAAAATATAAAAGTAGACATATTTTAACACACTGAATTTAAACCCCATATGACTTAAAAGAGTGGAACACGATTAATGAAAACTAAAGCACCAAAAGGTATTAGTACAAATGTTTGCTATGAATATAAAATAATATAAATATAAGTTATGATATATTATAATATAATATTAAAATATTTATGACTTTTTTATATTCAAATTTCCCCTTATTTTAATACAGTGAGATACTTGACCAAGACTTGAATTGAGGTTAGCGCTAAAGATCAATTGAACTTTTTTTCGTTGCAATTCTATTGATTAAATCATTAATCCATATACCAATATATCATTTTAGCTATCAGATGAACCCAAAAGATATTTTATACACGCATCAAAACGCCGGAATAAGGAACAATTTTTTTTCAAAAAAAAAAAACACTAAATGCTGCATTTTAATGAAAATTAAAAAAATATTTATTAGATTTAAAAAAAACTATAAGAAATTATAAAAAAAAAATTAAAATTATGTTATATCAGTATTTTACACATAATTATAGAGGAACTAGTGAAACTCGCACGATACGATTCCTATCACACAAATAAACACATCAAAAAGAGAGGCAAACGAAAATTTACGACGAAAATTCACTTTCTACCAGAAGTGTGATACTACCTCCAACGCTCGTAATCCTTACCGTGCAAAAGAAAACATAATAAAATTTACAAAAAAAAAAAACACTTCAACATAGAAATTAACATTCAAAAAGCGATTAACGTTCAGAAGGACCGCTGAATTTTTAGAGCTTACTTCCTCGCCCTCTTCGCCGGTGCTTTCTTCACTTCCGGTGTGGCCGCCTTCCTCTTGGTAGCAGACGGAGCTTTCTTTGGCGGCGGTGCCTTCTTCGAAGGTGTGTCCTTCGTTGAGGTCTTTGCCGCCTTAGCAGGCGGCGCGGGGGACTTTGCTTTCGATCGTGTCACGGCGGGCTTGGGCTTCGTGGCCGCAGGCTTTGGCTTCGGCGTTGCCTTTGATTTGGACGCTAGCGGTACTTCTGGCTTAGCCTTAGGCTTCGCCTCTGCCGGAGCAAGCTTGGCCTTAGACTTAACAGGAGTCGCTGGCTTGGCCTTAGACTTAACAGGAGTCGCTGGTTTGGCCTTCGCCTTGGATTTCGAATTAGGTTTTGGTTTAGCAGCGGGCGCCGATTTGGCTTTGGGCTTGGTGGCCGTAGCGGGCTTCGTTTTAGGTTTGGCCGTAACAGACTTAGACTTTGGTTTTGCCGCAGCAGGTTTCGCCTTGGGTTTAGGTGTAGCAATCTTAGCCTTGGGTTTGGACGCAGCAGTCTTCGCCTTGGCTGCCTTGGCGACGATCTTAGGCTTAGGTTTTGGTTTGGACATTGGCTTTGCCTTCGTCTTGGCCGGGGCAGCAGAGGAGGAAGCAGCGGCCTGAGCACCGGAGAGTTTGTACGAGTTCTTTACCTTCTTCAGCTTTCCGGAGGCCGCGAGCCTCTTCAGGTGGCCGAGGAGGATCTTCCTAAAGTTCCCGGGGAGGTGATCTTTTTGCTTATCCTCGATGTACTTGCCGATCGCGTACTGGCTCGATCCAGCACGGTCCTTCAACGTCACGATCGCCTCGACAATCATCTACATAATCGAACCACAAAACTTACAATCGAGATCTACTCTAAACCAAGATCCAACATGCGAGGGAGATACTGTTCCTACCTCAGCATAAGGCGGGTGAGCGGCGGGCTTCCGGGGGGCGGAAGCCTTCTTCCTGGACTTGGGTTCCTTTTTTTCCTTGGGAGGATCGGTTTCTCCGGCCGGAGGAGCTTCAGTGGCCTCCGCACCACCTTCCGCCGTGGCTTCACTAACGGGGGGATCAACCAAGCATTCCTTAGGCTCCGTGGAGACTTCTATCTCCTCCTGCGCCATCGCCGGAGCTCTAGTACTCGAACGGATTTACTAAAACAGATCTGGGAGGTGATTGCCGGGGCGGTTGAGATGACTAAGCCAGGAAGAGAAAGGATTTAAATATATATCAGCCTGAAGGGAGAACGACGAAAGCTGATTGGCCCATGGTTTCTTCCCACGGATCGCTCCCCCGGTTGCCTTCAAATGTAGGCCCTCAGATTGGATGCTACCAACGATCGTGATGGAGTTAAGACAATCTACCAGCTTGTAGTTTGGGTGGGCAGTGAGTTTGGACTTCGATAGAGTGTGCTTCTTTACTCACTTTGGAGGATAATAACTCATGAAATATTCAACTAAATTCTCTAAAATTTCCGTCAGTCTACAGCTACTGAACTTGGCTTTCAAACGAGTCCGGACTCAGGAGAATTGGTTGGGCTATCAGTGAAAAATTGAATTTGGAATGCATAAAGGTCGAACCGTGACCTTTGTGTGAGTTCCTCAGAGTTCAAGAGCTCCAGAGAGAACCACAGAGATCCTCATGCAAAGATTTTTATTTCAGGTTAAAGTAGAGTAACAGAAGAACCCTTAGAACTTGAAATCATGAGATTTGATTAAGAAATGGGGGAGTTATGATCCATTCAAGATCATGCAACTCACACACCATAGATGCATGCTTGATGCTCTTATCACCCTTCATTTGGTTGGGTTAACTTCACACAAGCAAAAACCTACAATAAATCTCATTTTGCTGAATCTGTGAAGAACTCTTAAAGATCTGAAGACTAGTGGATTTGTTGCTTCTTTTTGTTTGTGTAAATTAAGACATTTTATAGTTTGCTTGGATAATGTTGTTCATGTACCATGAAGTTCATATTTCAAGTTGATCTAACTGTAGGTCAAATATGTTGAGGCAAGGGCTACTTTTGAAGCACCTTTGGAAGAATCTCTTAAAAATGTAACTGGCCGGCAAAAAAGACACAATAGCTTGTTTGATATTAGATTTCTCAAGGTTTAGATTAATTAGCTCTGATCACTTAGCAGTTTAAAGTTTAAAAGAAAATGAAAACATCCCTTTGTGTTAAGCTTGTGATCAAGTTTGTTTCGTCGTGTTCATGAACTTGCTTATTTTCATAAGTCATGAGTCTGTTCTTTAATGCAGTAATCAAAGTGACTAATATAAATGATGACATCAACTGAGAATGATTGAAGGTATGAGGCTTTCTAAACTCGATTAATAACTTGGGTTGAATATCAACTTGGATCGTGTTTGTTGTGCTCCACGCTCTCTCTTATTAAGCTATGTTAGCCAAGTAAGTCGGGTTTGGGTTGGTCTTGCAATTCATCCAAGTGACAACGCTTGAGTTTGAATCAAATAGTTGAATCGGTCTCAAACTTGGGCCATTGAGTCATTGGAATACTACTGTACTAGTAAGCAATAAAAACTAACGATTTAGGATGACAAAAAAGTGCTGGATATTAAGTAGAACCATTGAGAAATGTTCAAATTACTTGGATGGAAGAATGTTCAAATTACTTGGATGGAAGGATAAGATGGAGAAGAGAGGAAGGGAAGTAGTTACAACATTATATAGAGAATATAGAGGATGAAGAGAAAGGAGAATTAGTCGCAACATTATATATTGAGATTATGAAATGCTACACATGTGTGTTATTTTTATAAATTAGCTATTTTTATTACAATAAAAAGTGATTATGCTCATTCTAGATATCTTTCATGGTCAATCTTTAAGTTATATAAAGTGAGGTAAATTATAAGGTCAGCTTAGAGCCGACGGCCAAGTGATTAAAATATAAGAAGAGTTTTTTCCCAAGGACATGCACCCATTGAAAATTAATCTCTATCCTATTATTGTAAATGTGTGACTTTCTAACTGACTGAACATCATGTGGGGATAATAAGTTAGTTATTTACAAATTGCAAGTAAAGTAGACAGTATATCAAATTTATTGGAATCTAAAAAACCTAGATGTTTGTCACTAATATAACTACAACTAGTGTGAATTAAGCATGGAATCACTTCACAATATCCTTTATAGATTGGGTTTTCAAATTCTAATAAAAGTCCAATTAGATCCGAATGAAAGGTAATCACAAATTAATTTTGAAATCCTTCTAAGACTTGTCAAGGTTGGTATATCCTACGTGTTAATTGGCTATACCATTTAGTCATTCAAGAAATTGTCAAATTGTTATCAATACTAACGGGTATCAACAACACTTTTTTATTAGTAATTCAGATGTCCAAGTTTCACCCGACTAAGCCTGAAAATAGATAATCTTTCTACCAAGTAAGGCTAACCTTTAAAATCATCCTAAGATTCAAACTCGAGTCATTTTTCTTAAGAGGGGGGATAAGATATGGTGAGGAGTATAAAAAATTATTAAAATAAAGTGTAAGTTGTTAAGATCAAAAGAATTCATATATTTTCATAATGACATGATATTATTCATTTAAAGCCTAAGGTCTTATCGATTTATTTTTTGGCTTTACTCAAAATTAAGGTCTCATATTTTTCATGTATTTTCAATGTGAAACTTTAATTGTATTTCCAACAATCTTTCTCTCAAACAAAGGACCACCATTACTCTCATGGTCCGGGCCTCTCCTCAAATATCCAGTCACTCTTGAACTACATACAATTATCCAATAACAGTGCAGAAGCAGTGAAGCACAATGATATCAGCATACGACTTGTTGTCCAAGATAACAACCATTTATAACAATCGTCAAACTCTATTGTCAAGGAAGGAAGCTCAATCAGACTAATCCAGTTTGGTGTTATATTTTGATGTAGTTTGTATGTCAATGGTGCAGTTTGAAACATGAACTAGACCACTAGTTTTATGGCATGGAGCTTATAAGAAAGTCAATCTGCTTCACCTTAAACACAAATTGAAACCTTCAACTAAAAAAGAGGACATTGATCACTAAGTCTGCAGAGATTGAAGTAATACTTCTAGACAAATTGAAGTCTAACATGGTACATTTGATTACATCCAAGACAATAGCCTTAAAGAAGGTTGTGAGCAGCAGGACAAAAATGCACAATTCATATCTGAAGTTCGTCCAGAGAAATTTCTTGAGCAGACATGAGCTTCAATTTCTGCAATCACAATTTACATGGTAGAATAAATCTGAATGCAATCAATGCATAAGTATCTAGGAGATGGCCCATAACTTCTATGATATCATATCATTTTGCATATGTTTAATGAACCACAAACTCAAAAATGTTTAACATGTAAAATATGAATGCATAATACTAAGGAAAGCACCTGATATAGGTAACAGGTAACAAGTAACAAAACATCCTTATGCATTGGACTACTAAGGAAATAGCACTCGTATCTCTTCATACTCACAAAAGAAACCAACACCAGCCCAGAATGATTCACAATGAAAATCATTGCAATGATAAATTCAAGCAATAATGAGTAAATATGTAAGCAATTTATTGATCTTTAGCTAATGATAATAGCACTCAAATGAAACAATTTTTTGGTTAATCACTTAATCCAAGAAAATCCAAAATAAAATTTAACATATCAAGTCATTGTCTTGTTAAACAACTACATCAATTAGCTATTCTTCTACCATGACTCCATGAGACCTTTGGACTTTGAGTTTACACTTGAGGAGGATGCATTACTTTGTCGTGTGCATGAGGGTACATACAAAAAAACAAATATCATCTAAGCATAATCTATAGTCTATACCAAGATTTAAAATTACAAATGAAAAACTAAAACAATTATCCGATCAAACAATAAATCCAAATGAACATGTCATCCTTTATAGTTACTAATTACTGAAGGATTACCCAACTAAGGAGTAGCTAGAAATGCACCAATTATATAAAACCATAAATATATATTATATACCAAGCACTTGTTGGTGTAGGTTCCACTAGAAATGAACATGAGTTTTGATGTTATCAAAGGTTCAAGTTAAGTCTTATTGTGATCTGACAAGTTAACTAAGTGTGCAGGATGTTTACTCAACTGGAAAAGTCTTAGCAGATCGTAGAAGCCAGGCAGGAAGTCCAAGTGGGTCGAGAGGACTCGACACTTGGTAGGGAAGCTCGATAGGTCTGGAGGACCTAATATCAAGAGGAAGCCCTAGTGAGCCCATCCGATGCTAAGTGGTGAAGTCCAAACATGTTTGGAGGACCAAGGTTTGGCAAGTATGTTGAGGTAAGCAACTGGAGAGGTCGTGTTCCAGAAAGGAACAATATTAGGTCATTGATCTAATTGAAGAAATTGGTAGGTTTCCAAGTTGAAATCAAGACAAGTTTACTGTCCATTTCTACCCATGCATCTTACTTACTACTCATGCATCATAAATTACTATGCTAACTTTGTTTTGTAGGAGTATTTTGTTTAACTCTGTTTTGCAGGAATTGGTATGATCGGTCGACCGAACCTAGATGATATGGCAGAGATGAGATCACGTAGAAGCAAACATGGAAACTAGCTTGATCGATTGACCGAACCTAAAGATCAATTGACCGATTAATTAATGCACTTAATGGAGAATTAATGGCAAATCTTGACGAACAGGGAAATTGCATAGATTGGACAACTGATCAAGGGGATTAATCAACCGAATAATAAATACTCATATATGCTTGAAGATCAAATCTTAGCGAAGAAGGAAAGCAAGGGGTTTAGTCTGTCGATCAGAGGAGCAGTCGGCCGATAGGAGGATTAGTCAACTGAATTGATCAGTCGACCAAACGATTTAATAGTTGACCGAAGAAGGCTTATATAAGGGGTACTCGAGATCCGAGCCGTGACAAGTTTTTCCAACATCAATTTTCTACTCAGCGTCTGTGTAAAACTGTTTCTCATGCTCTACTTTGTGCTTCATCTCCACAAGTAAGTTGCTCTATCATTGCCAGTAGAGTTTCATCTCCTACCTATTATTGGTATAGTTTTTAGTTAAACTTGCATTATTTTACTTTCTAAAAGATAGTAGTGTGTTACTATCTTTTCATTTGTACGAATTGCTTCTTTCCAAATGTTTCAGAAAGAAGAGTTATAGTGGATTATCCATTGGTGCGATCAAGGATCGCGGGTCTTGGAATAAGAGTCGACATAGACTCCGAACCAAGTAATTGAATGAGTCTTATTATTTTCCGCTGCATTCTTATTGTTTTTACAATACAAAAGAAAAAGTTTTAATGAGCGATATTCACCCCCTCTATCGTTTCTTTTGATCCATCAATTGGTATCAAAGCAGGTTGCTCTGAATTTACTTAACTATTTTTTGAGCTATTTTAAAATAATTTTTTTTTTCATTTTTTAAAAATATTTTCTTTAGCTATACACTTATTTCTTTTTATCTCGCACTATTAATCCTAAGACAAGAGTCTTGAAAAATTTTCTTCAATTAATTCTTTGATTGCAAGAATGTCGAACTCCTACCAAGAGGGGTACAACGCTGTCCGCCCCCCACTATTCAAAGGAGAAAACTACAACTACTGGAAAAATAGAATGGAGTGTTACCTTAAGTCAGACATCGAGCTCCGGTTCACCATACTAAAAGGATACATACCTCCAATAAAAGATGGAAAGCCATTAGAACTAGAAGACTGGACTCTCCTAATGATCAAGAAGGCACAACTGAATTATAAGGCGATTAACACCATCCAGTGCGGGCTAACTATGGAGGAACTGAACTGAGTCAGGCCCTACGAGACTACAAAAGAACTTTGGGATCACCTGGTAAAACTACACAAGGGAACTGATGAGTCAAAGGTAAATAAGAGAGATCTTTTATTAAAAAACTTATTTATATTAAAATGCTTCCCCAAGAGATAGCCACCCAACTGCACGCACGACTCAAAGACATCCTCAACGACCTCTACCTGATTGGACACCACCTGGAGAACTGCGACATAATAAGGTACACTCTAAACACCTTTCCTCTGAATGATTTGTGGGCATCGATAATACAAAGTTTCTAGGGATCTTTCAATTCTTAAATTAGATGAATTATTTTACGAATTAGAATTACACAAGCAATCTAATTTTAGTCAAGTCGAGAAAGGGATTGCCTTGTATGCAGGATCAAGCAAGGAGACAAAGTCCAGAACCAAGAGCAAACTAGAAAGTGAGTCAGACTTAGACTCAACGAATGAAGAAGAGCTGGTCAACATGGTCTAAAGATTACTAACAAAGAAAAAGTTCAAGAGGAACACTAAGAAGGCACCAGTCAACCAGACTCAAAACAAATAAAAAAATGATTTGTTACGGATGCAACAAGAAGGGACACTTCAAACATGAATGTCCAAACCAGAAGGAGGAAAAGTCTAAGTTGACAAGAAAGAAGAAAGCTCTCCAAGCGACGTGGGACGAGTCATCTTCCGAGGAATCCGACACAGAAGAATTGAAGCACTCGAGCCATTTTGCCTTTATGGAAAGAAATGAAAACTCCGAGTCCGAAGAAGAGTACGAGTTCGAGACTAACACCGAGTCCGAGAGAAGTCATGGATTCACATCCGCTTCCGAAGGTCCCGATATGGTAACTTTTTATTCCAAGTTAAATTTACTTAAAGTAGTAAAATGTTTGTTTAAGAAATTGACAAAGTTCAAGGAACAAAATAACTTACTACTTAAGGAAATTGACCACCTTAAGGAGCAAGTTAGCTTAAGTCACTCAGCTAACCAAGTTCAAGATCAGAACTTCAACTCAAGTTGCAAAACTTAAGGAAGAAAATTCCAACTCGAAAGGTCAAGTGGAGCGACTCAAGAAAACATTGAAAAAGTTTGAATTAGGATCCAAGTGTCTACATATGGTATTTGGATCACAACGAGCCATGTACAACAAATCCAGACTTGGCTATAACCCAAACAAAACCAACAACCATATATGTTATTAATTAGTGAAAATGTTAGAAATCAAGTCCAAGCATGAGTTTTTAAATCATACTTAATCAAACCAATTAAACCGAACAAATATTTGATCCCTTAGAGTCAAATTCATTTCTTAGATAGACCATATCTAAGCTATGACTCAGGGGGAGTAAATAGAAAGATTGTTCAACCTACTTGATTGACTAAATATGCATGCTTAGGTTTAGTTTTACTTTTCTGCTTAGTTTAGAATAGTTAGTTAAAAAAGTTTCTCAAACCCTAATAACATAGTATCAGAACAGATTGGGATAATAATACACCAAAAAATTTTTGTCAAAGGCATGTCTAGGCTGAATCATGTATATTCTACCTAATGCATTAGACCTAGTGGATCTGGCTAAAGCTACCCCAATCAAATATAAGCTAGTTAGACCAAAACATAGTCTTAAGTTCTTTGAGCAAGATTATTTTGGAAAGTATTCAGAAAGTGGTCCACCATTGATACACAAGAAGACCATATGCCTCGCCACTAATTGAAAACTTATCCATAGGAAGCTTGCTTGATTAATCCAAAGCTAAGTTTGAATCTAACATACGTTGAACAATCTTTTCAAAATTCTTAATAATCTAAACTTAGTTGAATTAATTTTAACTAAACTAATTCAAAACCAAAATCAAAATAAATTAAAACTTAATTAAAAATTTAAATTAAGTAAAAATTAATTCAAAATTAAATTAAACTAAAACTTAATTAGTTTAAAATTAAATTTTGTTAATTAAAGGTTAAATTAATTTTAACTAAACTCAAGATTTAAACTTAAAACTTAAATTATTTTAAAATTAATTTAATTAATAAAAATTTAAAATTTAAAAAATTATTCAAAATTAAAATTAAATTAACACTTAAAATTAAACTCAAACTTAATTAAATTTAAAACTGAATTCTTAATTAAAACTTAAATAAATTAAAATTAAAACTCAATTAAAATTAATACTTAATTAAAATCAATTAAAAACTCAAAACTTAGTTTAATACTTAAACTTATCTAAAAAATTAATTAATTTTTTTAAACTTAAATATTAATTAAACTTAAACTTAAACTCAAGTAAAAAAAATGATTTGGCCAGTCGAGCAATTGGTTCAGTCGACCAAACTTAGCGTAAATATTGTAAAGAACCTATAATCAATTTTTTCGATCGACCAAAATTCCGGTTCAGTTGACTGATAACATAAGTTCATCCTCAGCGAATCAAACCTATCATAAATTTTTCAGTCGATCGAAAACCTGGTTCAGTCAACCAATAATTTAAATTTATTGTTAATGAATACGCAAAATTCTACCTATCACCAATTTATCAGTCGACCGATCATATTTTTCGGTTGACCGAAAAACAAGAACCTTCTTTTGATTGGTTGATACATCGGTGATTTTAAGGGATCAGTCGACCGATAGTGCTCTATAAAATGCGACTCAAGCTGAATACTCGACTCATCCAATACTTTCTTAACCTTTATCTCTCTCATCACCTATAGCCTTCCTCGAAATCAGATCATGCCTCAGTATGGTTTAAAAGTCTCTATTTTTCATTTATGCTAAGTTTATTTATATTTTTTATTTTTTTTTGTAGAGAAAAACTTCATAAAATTACACAAAAAGAGGCTAGCTCCTCTAATCCCAGTCAGGACCCTAGGTTTTCCATAGAGGACTTATATCAATCTTTTAGCAACAAAACTTTTTTAGTTGTAGGAACTTAGTGTCTTGATCTTCCCTTCTATCTACTATCCTGATATAATAGATATTGATCCTGTCCGATAGTCGAGGCGGCGGAAGCTGAGGATGTGGTTCTCCGGCTGACCATGTGTTGACTCTGCGCGGCCCTACAACTACAACTATGTCAGTGCCGAGTCAGAGAAGGGGTCCCCGGCGTTGGCCCTCCGATGCTCAAGTCAGTCACAGGCGATGTGTGGAAGCAAAGCAAAGTAACAAATAGTAGCAACAACAGTACTGGACTATCTCATACCTCCGCTGAAGCTTGGACCCCCCCTTTAAATAAGGCTCTTGTAGTACGCGTGCATGTTTCCCAAGGCATGTGGGTTTCTCTATGATTTCCATGAAAAGACGTGTCAGAAATGTGTCTCTGACACAATACCTCAACGAATCGAGCATATCTCTGACGTGACAATAGAAGCTTCTGTCGTACGATCCTCTGCCTGACCATGCCGCCGACCATCTGGCTCCCAAAAGGATATCGACATATACTCCTTTTGTTTGTTATTGGGCCGAGTGGAAGAGTCGCTCGGTCAACCTTCATCTTGTCCAAACACTGTCTGCCCCTGGGCTGAGCGGGATAGATGCTCGGCTGACATTCCACTATCCTTTGTTCCGCTGATGTGCCGAACGAAATTAGTGCTAGGCTGACGGATTTGCTCCCTGGCCGAGTCGGGAAGCCGCTTGGTCATAATATTGATGTGTCTGAATGTAGTCTGCTCGGTCGTCACTCTACTCTACTGATTTCGAGGATTGATGTAAGGCCGAATAGGGTTGCCACTCGGCGTGCCTTTGCGGATACTTGATACTTGCTTTTTGGAGCGTCGGATGCTCGGTGTGTTACCGAGCTATACTGACGTTGGATCTGGTCTTCTTTATCCCAATCGGGAGAGTGGGCTGCCCAAACGACCGAGGATATAAGGCGTTGGTCAACCTTGACTTTGACCTACATCGTGGTCGTGACCCTCCGCGGGATGGGCCCCTCATCACCGTATCACATGCCTCCCCCTCAAGTATAGTCAAAGGATGCTCCAAGTCCAACTGATTGGACAGTTTGTCTCTGAAATAATTCTTCCGCTCAGATGTAGATCCTCCCATGACTTCGATCTGCTGTGCGGTCGCTCCTTGCCGACCAATCTACTGAAGACTATCGACCGACTATAGATCTGACCTTTTGGGCCGATCGGCAAGATGAGCATTTGGACTTGGAACAAATTTTTCCTGGTTTCTGTGGACGAACGCGGTTGGGGATGACATCATCCAAATGTCTCGGAACTAGTGCATTAAGGTCGAGCACTTTCCCATATCTCCATTAAATGCTAACCTATGATACAGTGCCACGTGTAGCGCTCCCGCTTGCTGCACGCCTGACGTGATGGACGACGATTTGATGCTTTGACAGTTCAAAATCAACGACTCGATATTGTCATCGAATCCAACGCCCTAGATCGGACGGTCTCCATCGACCGAGCCATAGGTTTATAACCTTACGGTGTCGGCTTCTCCTCCACATTAGCGTCTTCCTCGAGAACTGCCGGCAACCCGTTCCTGTGCGAGCTTTCGGTGACTTTCTACACCCCCTTTCCGGTGACTTATTCTTCGCCAGTAAGCTTTCCTTCCTTTCTTGTTCATCCTCGATCCTTGGCCTGTCTTTTCACTCCCGGTCTTCCAGTAGTGTGTGCTTTTTGTTCGCCCTTCTTTTCTTTAAACTTCTCCATCTATTTTGACAATGGCGAGCTCCCCGCAATCTGGTTTGATGAGGGCAATGCTGAGAGCCTCAAGAATGCTTTTGAGATTCCCCCCGATCACGAGCTTATTTTAGCTTCTCCTTCCGATCGGCCAAATGACTTGTCGATTGACACCATATGTTTGTTCAAGGATCATTTTGTGGTCGGTCTCTACTTCCCTATTCATCCCTTCATTGTTGAAGTCTGTAATTATTTCCACGTTCCCCTTCTGCAACTCATGTCGAACTCCTTTCGCCTTCTGTGTGGCGTCATCGTCTTGTTTCGGATGCACGACATCCCTTTGACTCCTCAAGTTTTTCACTACTTCTACTACCCCAAACAAACCGAACTAGGGACTTATCTATTTCAGTCTCAGGTTGGGTTGGTTCTCTTTGACAAAATATCAACTTTGGAATACTTCTTTTTTATGCGTCTTCCTGAGCGGCCAAGCTTCCGGACCCACTGGCAATTCGGCTTACCACCTCAACCCGATCTGAAGAAATACAAGAGTTGCTTGGACTACCTTTATACCGCATCCATGCTGGCCAGCCAGAAGTACAACATCCACAAGTTGCTGCTTGAGGGTGTCTTGTACATCTTTGGCCTGAGTCCGATCCACACAGGGCTCTCGACCAGTTAGGTAAGAGGTTACATGTACGTTTTTTCTTTGATTCTAACTGATTTTTTTGCTTCTTTTGTAGCCGAAGTCATATTGCGTGCTCAGATGATCGGCTTTGCGAAGCTTTAGGACACCGCGATCGAGGCAGTTGTTATTGAAGAATTGGTGAGTCGCGGTCTACAGTCGGTCAGCTCTCAAGATAAGAGCGTAGCGACTCCCCACCCTACGAGTGGAGGGGTAGCTAGCCGAGCACCCAGTGTTGAGGTTGCTGGCGGCTTGAGGCAACCACCTGAATGGGTGCCTATCGCCCGAGTAGAGAGTTCAGGCTCTTCCAGATAGTAGCTATTAAGGCGCAAGAGGCGCCGAGTAGAATCTTCGTGTTCTGCTGCTTCGGCGGTGGAATCTGCCGAAAGGGTCAAGGTTGGAACTTTGAATCCCCCTCCAATTCCTGAGACCACACCTGAGATATCTTCCGACCGAACTCCTTTGGTGGCTGAGCTACCGCAGGAGCCTATTGTCGTAAATCCCCTAGCCTCCATGTTGCCATCCTCGCAACCATCAAGGGTTCTGCGATCGGCCATCCTCCCGGCATCTGCGTCACGGCCGGCTGCTCTAGAAGCCTCGACCCACTTGGCCCCGGGCGGCCGACGTTCAATCACGGTGATTCTCTATTTGCCAATGGAGGAGTACAGTGAGCCGAGCGCCCAGTTGCACATTGTTGAGCATCAAATTATCATCCGAGGCCTGCTCGCCTAGGTCTGGGAAGAAGCTCGAACCCGAGCGGTGGTGATGCCCTTGGGCGCGCTCGCCAACAACCATACCCAAATGACAACTAGGGTAAGCTCTTATTGTAATTATCTTTCCTCTGATCAGCTCTAACCCCTTTCACTGCTTGTAGTATTGGGTGGAGAGTCTGGCCATGTGCCACAGGCTTGTATATTTAGAGGACGAGCTAAAGAAGGTGAGAGCCTCAAGCAGCCAACTCGCTGTTGATCCGAAGGAGGTGGCCAAGTTGAAGATCGACCTGGAGAAGCTGACCAAGCTCCTTGAGGCTGAACGGTATAAAACCTCTGGCCAGGAGGAGATGTTGAGCCGACTCAACAAGAAGATTAGTACCTTTGACAATAAGATCGAATCGGCCACCGCTAGGAAGAACCGGGCCATCGAGGACATGGAGCCGAAGAACAATGAGGCTCGAGACCTCATCAGCAAGCTCTAGGAGGCTGAAGATTTCATGGTGACCGAGTGAGCTTGTCGGTCGGCGCGGGAAACTGAGCTCCAGAGCTAGCTCTTTGATAAGGATGTAGCACTGAAGCTGGCCCAGGATGAGCTAGGGAAGGTGAAGACTGAGCTGGAGGGCTCTCGAGCAGCATTGAAAATTTATTAGGACACCGAGCCGAGTCGATTTGCAGTAATGAAATAAAAGTACATCCACTTGGACACGTTCAATGATAAAGTCATCGCCCATTATCTTCGGCTCTGTAACCTTGTGATAGACAAGACAATCAACCAGCTCAAGGTAGGCGACCACCTTCCTGTGATCTTGAAGGACAACGTTATCAGTCGGGATAAGATGACCGAGTCACTACCCGATGACACTCTGGATTACCTTGAGTGAGGTTGAGCGCTGAAATTTTTTTTAAGTCTTAATGTAAGCTCGCCCATTTGGCGAAGCTCTTATCTTTAGCTTGCAATTGTAATTTTGAAAATTTTGAGGTCTCAATATATATACGCCCGTTCAGCGAAGCATTTCCCTTTACAGTGTTTCTTGCCTTTGATTGTAAATGCCCATGATCTCGTACCTGCGACTAGCTGCTTGACCGTAAGAGCAAGCTTGGGTTTAAGGTCGCCGCTCGACCGAAAGTGAAGACACGCATTTAACATCACTGCTCAACGATTTGGTGAAGACTCGGGTTTAAGGTTGCCGCTTGACCATTGGTGGAGACACGCGTTTAATGTCACCGCTCGATGATTTGATGTGGACCCGAGTTTAAGGTCGCCACTCGACCGTTGGTGGAGACACATGTTTAACATCGTCGCTCGACAATTCGATGTGGACCCGAGTTTAAGGTCACCGCTCGACCGTTGGTGGAGACACGCGTTTAACGTCGCCGCTCAACGATTTGATGAAGACTAGGGTTTAAGGTCGCCGCTTGACCGTTGGTGGAGACACGCGTTTAACATTGCCACTAGATGATTTGATGTGGACCCGAGTTTAAGGTCGCCGCCCGACTATTGGTGGAGACACTTGTTTAACGTTGCAGCTCGACAATTTGATGTGGACCTGAGTTTAAGGTTGTCGCTCGACCGTTGGTGGAGACTCGTGTTTAACGTCGCCACTCGACGATTTGATGTGGACCTAAGTTTAAGGTCGCCGCTTGACCGTTGGTGGAGACACGCATTTAACGTCGCCGCTCAATGATTTGATATAGACTCGAGTTTAAGGTCACTGCTCGACCATTGGTGGAGACACGCATTTAACGCCGCCGCTCGATGATTTGATGTGGACCCGAGTTTAAGGTCGTCGTTTGACCGTTGGTGGAGATACACGTTTAATGTCACCGCTCGACGATTTGATGTAAACCCGAGTTTAAGGTCACCACTCGACCGTTGGTGGAGACACACGTTTAACGTCGCCGCTCGACGATTTGATGTGGACCCGAGTTTAAGGTCGCCACTCGACCATTGGTGGAGACACGCGTTTAACGTCGCCACTCGACGATTTGATGTGTCGTTCGACATATGCCACACCCCAGGTAGTCCCTGCCGATAAAATTTCGGCAGCATCTCCCCTGTGCGGGTGACAATATGAATCCTGAGATACATATATCCATACCTCGACCCATACGGCCGGAACAATACAATACAAATAATAGACAAACCACGCAGTTTATATAATCAATCCACGCAGTTTAATATACAGCCTTCGGCTGACAATAAAAATTTCTAAAAGAAAAGACGATAAAGGAATCATCGTAGATATATGTAAATCCTACTCCACTACAACGAAGAAATGAAATCCACAAAGTAATGAAAACATCCGCAGCGGAAAACAAGAGTAGCAAACCCAAAAGTTCATTATAAAGTCCACAATACAAGAACCCACATCACAAGTATATAAAGATGTAGAAACGAAAACAAAACTCGACAATTGAAAGTCCTCGCAACAAGGGGGCTAGCGACTGGAATCTCCCATCAGCCTCAACCTGAAAAGTAGTAATATAACGGTGTGAGTCCAAAGAACTCAGCAGGTAACCAATAGATATGTACAGTAACTTATAACTACCAACAATAATCTATAGTACAGTCTCCTAAACAATATAGCAAGTATGCGTAACTAAATAAATTACAGTAACCAACAATAGGCATGTAATACAGTCTACTGCGAGAATAATAAGAAATGCATAACTGAAATAAACTGTACTCACATGCGAGTCTTGAGCAAATGACTATGAACATACACAGAAAAAGATAGTTAGAGCAAATAAGTATGTATCCTGTATGCATGTCAATCATATGTAGTCACCAAAATGTATAATCCAATATGCAACAATTACAATAAATGCAATCTATACATATGATGCAATATAGCATGGTCACCCCTGACGCCAGTCAGCCATCTCACACGCGATGGTGAGACCGAGTGGGTAGGGCTATGACAACCGTGCACTCTACCATCACTACTCCTGAAGAGTGACCGAGTGGACGGGATGCTTTCGGAGTACACCTATCCTCCTACCTCAAACATAGTGAGAGAGCGCAATGCTCTCATCTCCCGGTATGTGATAACGGGGAGGGATCCCTGCTTGCTACCACGCTGCAGTCACACTACCCATGAGCGGACCAACGGAGCCTAACAGAGCTACTGCCATACACACCTTGGGTGTTGTGCCACTACCCATGCAGTGGTCACGTTGTATGCAGGCCCATGTAGTCGGCCGACGAGCTCAACAATAATGGAGTCGTCAATCGCCCAGCATGCAATCATGCGAGATGGTGCATGATGCTACAGTATGTTATACCTGAACATATCCTCCTCCATATATATGTGCCAAAAAGATAAACACATAGATAACAATGATATAAGCAATATGAATCCAAGATCACATATCCAATACGTCTAGTAATTAATCCAGTATACAGAACCACTAAATAAATCTATCTCTATAAACATAGATACGCATAACAGAATATAAGAGCATACAAGTCTAATGTATAGCAGATAACAATAGAAGCATGTAATAGGTATCGAATAAACTATAACCAGGCAGGTGATAAATCTACCAATTACCACTAGTTATATATACACTACACATATCATAAGGCAATATCAAAAAGATAAGTTAAAGGGTACCCGTCTCAAATAGAATGCCCAATCAAGCAATCCAAAGTTGAGACGCCCGTCTCAAATCAGAGTCTTACGTCAAATAAACAATATATATATTTTATTTAGCTAAATTCATATGAATAGCTAAATAAAATCCCTAAAACTAATTTAGGGTAAAACCCTAATCAACACGAACATCAATTCACCTAAATAAATCTACACACAAACCTAATTCATCTAGTATAATTCATCTACAACATGTATAACTATCTAAAATAATCAAATTACACTATGATCTACAACTAAGATTAAAAAAAACCCTATACCTTACCTTAATTCCTAACCACTGTTGATGATGGAACAAGGCGAGCTAGACCATGAACACCACCTCACTTACTAAAACCAATCGGATCAAGAAGGAATCAAGCAGGAAGATCATTGATCAAGCAACAATCCTTTTAGCCTCTGGCCGACAGCTCAAGAATACCTCACTGATCCCAACATCTCCAATCCGTGACCTAAGTCAACCTCAAAGAAGATGAGGACAAAGATCTGATCAGGGGAAAATAGTAATAGAGTGATCCGAGACTTTGCCCTAATCCAAACACGAAGAATCAATGAAGAACATAACCCAATCGAACGAAATCCTTGAATATACGAAATGCCCGATGACGCTGACCTCTATTGATCACCTCCAGATGACGTCGCACAACCCAATCCGGCTGAGAAGACGTGGATCGCTCTATGAGCAACTCAAGAAGGAGGAACGAAGGGTCGATAGGCCGAGGACGACACAGATCGAGCACCTGCCGTGCCCTAGCCACCTCGCCATCAACGCTCGGCCGCAGAACTCACCGGAATAGATACCCCTTGACTAAAGACAACTCGAACTCCGTCGGTTCTGTCGAGTTCCGACGACGTACTCCTCAAGCGGTGCCAACGATTGCCTAAGGTCCGTCGACTTCGATTAGTCTGCGAGAGAGAACGAGAGGAACAAGGGGAAGAACGCATGGGGTTGGGTGGAGAATCAGTGTTTTTGGGGAAAAAAAGGAAAACAATTTATAAACAAAACATTTCCTCACTTAAATGGATATTCCAAATAGGCTTTATCCGAACCCGTCGATTCGTCCCCTCAAAACCCGTCATACGATTTTTGAAAAATTCTCAGAAAATTTCAAAAAATTCCAAAAAAAATCTATAAGGCTATTTCCCAAATAACCTTATTAATTAAAATTTTTAATATCTTAAAGCATATATCTTAGAAATCTTTTATCTTGACCCTGCATTTAGAGAGGATGTACAAAAATGTATAAATACACTTCTACACTTGCGCACCTCTCATCTGGCCCGATAGGGTTGGAGATGGTTTGCGCTCCATGGTCGTTCGAGCCGTCTTCCCGTATCGTCCTCCAAATAATAAGCGCCCGAGCGGAGTTTTTTCACGACCTTGAAAGGCCCTGCCTATGGAGCTTCGAGCTTGGTGATGTCCCCGACCGGCTTGACTTTCTTCCAAACGAGGTTGCCGACCTGGAAGGACCTCAGGATCACCCTCTGGTTGAAGGTTTGCTTAATCCGCTGTCAATATGCCATCAACCAAACGACTGCTTTGGCGCGCGCTTAGTCCACCAAGTCCAACTCCAAAAGCCTCCGCTTGGTGTTGCCTTCATCATAATGCTGCACCCGTTCGGATTCTAATCCGACCTCGACGGGGACGACCACTTTACCACCATACACCAGGTGGAATGGGGTCAGACCGGTCCCCACCTTCGGCATCATGTGGAGGGCCCACAGCACGCTCGGGAGCTCATCGACCTAGCTGCCTGCCATATGGTCGAGCTGAGCGCGCAGTACTCAAAGGATTTCTTGATTGGCGACCTCCGCCTGCCCATTGCTCTGAGGATAAGCTACAGAGGTGAAGGTCTGCTGAATATCATATCCCTCGCACCATCCTCTGTGCCTTTGACCCGTGAACTGCCTCCCATTGTTGGATATGAGCCGGCGAGGGATGCCAAACTAGCAGATGATGTTCTGGCATATGATCTTGATGACCATCTGCTTAGTTATTTTGGCTAGGGGCTCGTCTTCGACCCATTTGGAGAAGTAGTCCACCGCAACAAGCAGGAACTTTCACTGACCGGTTGCCATGGGTAATGGTCCTATGATGTCCATGCCCCATTGGTCAAACGGACAAGATACGGTGGAAACCTTCATTTCCTCCGTAGGCCGGTGCGAGAGATTGTGGTACTTTTGGCAGGATAAGCATGTGGCCACCTTCCGAGCAGCATCCTCCTGGAGGGTTGGCCAAAAATATCCGGCCAGCAGAATTTTCCTCGCTAATGAGCGACCGCTCGGATGTCCTCTACAAGTTCCCTGGTGCACTTCTTGTAGTATGTAGTCAGCTTCTTCTGACCCGATGCACTTGAGCAAAGGTCAGGAGAAGGCTTTCTTATACAGTTGATCTCCGATCAGAGTGAATCGCCCAGCCCTTATTCTTAATAATCGAGCCTCCTCCTGATCGGACGGGGTATCTCCCGGCCACAAGAATTCTATCATCGATGTCCTCCAATCGCTCGGGAAAGTGAGCCCTTCCATTCGATCGATGTGTGCCACTAACGAGGTTTTCTCGATCGGCTGCGCCATGATAATCAACGACAGCAAACTGGCTAACTTGGCTAATTCATCTGCAGCCCGATTTTTTGATCGGAGGATCTTCTGTATAATGACCTCTTAAAAGTTGGACTTCAGTTTTTTGAAGGCCTTTGCATAGAGCTTGAGTTGGACATTGCTTATCTCAAACGCTCTGATCAGCCGCTAAGCGGCCAATTGAGAATCCGAATAGATCAAGACTTTGACTGCTCCGAAGTGCCGAGCGTCTTGTAAGTCGGCTATTAGTACCTCATACTCAGCTTCGTTATTGGTGGCCCTGTAGTCTAGCAGAACTGCCAACTGCATCCAACTTCTTGCGGGGAGATGAGTAGTAGACCGATGTCGCTCCCCTGTCGAGTGGACGAATCATCCACATATATCCTCCAAATGGCTTCTGGCTCTAGCCTCTGTACCTCGGTGATGAAATCCGCCAAGGACTGTACTTTGGTGGTAGTTCGGGGTTGATATTGGATGTCGAACTCGTTGAGCTCTATTGTCTATTTGATCAGCCGTCCAGACGCCTCGGGATTGAGAAGGACCCTTCCCAAGGGACTGTTGGTCATCACGATTATCGAGTGAGCGAGGAAGTACGACCGAAGCCTCCGAGCGACGAGCACTAAAGCATAAGCCAACTTCTCAAGACCAGTGTAGCGGGACTCAACATCTTTTAATATGTGTCTTAAAAAGTACACTGGTTGTTCCTCGCGCTCTGCCTAACTAATGTCAAACTGACCGCATGCTCTGTAGATGATAAGTAGATCCAAAGCGGCTCACCGACACATGGCTTGGCTAGGACAGGCAGGGAGTTGAGGTACTCTTTGAGCTCTTCGAATTCCTTGTCGCACTCCTTGTCCCGTTGAAATTTTATCACCTGGTGCAGTATTTTGAAAAATGGTAAGCTCTGATTGGATGACTTGGAGATGAATCTAGATAGTGCCATGATTCGACCGGTCAATCGCAGAGCTTCCTTCAAGTTACGGGGTGGGGGCATGTCTTGCAACGCTTTCACCTTGATTGGGTTCGCCTCGATGCCCCGCTTGGTTACGATGCAGCCGAGGAAGCACCCACTCTTTGCACCGAACAGACACTTGCTCAGGTTCAGCTTTATCCCATAAGTCCTGAGTGTCTAGTAGGTTTCCTCAATATCTGCACATAGGTCAGCTGCTCGGAGAGATTTTATCAGGATATCATCTACGTATACCTCCATGTTATGGTAGATCTACCGTTGAAACACTTTGTTCATCAATCTTTGATAAGTGGCTCCGACATTCTTGAGTCCGAACGACATGACATTATAGCAGTATGTATCGTCGGTTGTAATGAAGCTGACCTTTTCTTGATCTTCATGAGCGAACGACACTTGATGATAACTCTGGTAGGCATCTAGCATGTAGATCAGCTTGCATCCCGCAGTGGAGTCACAATCTGGTCGATCCGAGGTAGCGAGTAGCAGGCCTTCAGGAATACCTTGTTCAGGTCACGGAAGTCGATGCAGACTCGCCACTTGTTGCCCGGTTTGGAGACGAGGACGATGTTGGCGAGCCAGCTTAGGAACTGAACCTCCCTCACGTGTCTGGCTTGCAACAACTTTTCTACCTCCGCCTGGATGATCAGGTTCTGCTCAGCACTGAAATCCCTTTTGCATTGCTTTATAGGACGAGCATTCGGTCGGACATGTAGCTCATGCTGAGCTACGCTCGGGGAGATGCAGGGTAGCTCATGCGTTGACCATGCAAACACATCATGGTTCCGCTAGAGACAAGCGACCAATTCTGTCTTCTACTTGGCTTCTAAGTCGGCAGCCATGAAAGTAGTGACCTCTGCTCGGCAAGGATGGATCTGGACTTTCTCTTTTTCTTTGTACATGAGGGAGGAGGTTTTTCAGTAATAGTATTTACCTCGATGCCCCGAACTCTTCCGAGCGGCCTTAGCCTCGGTCTTGACCATCTCGATGTAGCAACGCTGAGCGGCAAGTTGGTCGCCACTTGACTTCTCCAACCCGGTCATCTACCGGGAACTTAATTTTATGACAGTAGGTAGAGACTACTGCCCTGAACTCGTTGAGGGCCGATAGCCCTAGGATGACATTGTAGGTTGAGGGGGTGTCCACCACGATGAAGTTCGTGGTCCTAGTTCTCCTGAGTGACTCCTCTCCGAGCAAAATGGCCAATCTTATTTGGTCGATTGAAAAAACTTCATTGCCGATGAATTCGTACAGCGGGGTCGTCATAGGTAGCAGCTCATCCCGATCGATCTGTAACTGATCGAACGCCTTCTTGAAAATTATATTCACCGAGCTCCCTGTGTCAACAAAGATATGGTGAATGGTATAATTAGCGATCATCGCTCGAATGATCAAGGCATCGTCATGAGGGATCTCGACTCCCTCTAAGTCCTAGGGTCTGAAACAGATCTCGGGTCTGCTCGCCTTCTCCTGGCTGCATCCTACTACATGAATCTCCAGTCGTCGTGCGTACGACTTTCGGGCTCGATTGGAGTCACCGCTAGTTGATCTCGTCTGAAGATGATGCTTATTTCTCCCCAGGTGGCATTGCTTTTATTTTCTTCCTTCCAAGCAGAGGGTTGGTTCCGATCATTCGAGCATGGGGAAGGATTGACACTCTCCCTTTGTTGTTGATGCTGGTACCATTCCGGCGACCTTCTTGCATCTCCTTGATGACCAATGGAATGGTGTCTATGCCGTCGATTGGGAGAGGGGGTTCAGCGGCGGTACCCCCTGGGAGTCGGTCGGCTGGCGATTGGCGTTAGGCTGCGGCAGTCACGCGTATTGTGCGACGCCGACTGGTGGAAAGAGCAGAACATAGGTGTCCATACCTTTCCTTTTGACGCCTTCGGCCGTCCGGATGCCACATGTTCGATGGCGTGCGCTCTGGTTTCCGAGTGTGGCCGCACTCCTTCAACCCTTGGCCCCCTAGGCTAGTGGTTACCTGATGGTAGACGCTCGGTCAAGACAGAGGACTCGGTCGGTGCCTCATTTCTTCTAGCCGCCTGGGCTTCCTCTACATTGATGTACTCGTTGGCTTTCTTGAGCATGTGGTCGTAGTCCCAGGGCGGCTTCTTGATGAGCGATCGGAAGAAGTCCCCATCGACGAGCCCCTGTGTGAAGGCATTCATCATGGTCTCAGATGAGACCGAAGGGATATCCATGGCTATTTGATTGAAATGCTAAAATGTAGGCTCTGAGCGTCTCCTTGGATCCTTGCTTCAAGGAGAAAAGGCCGACACTTGTCTTTTGGTAGAGCCGACTGCTGGCAAAGTAGTGCAGGAAAGCCGTTCGGAAGTCCTTGAAGCTACGTATTGAGCCGTCCGAAAGTCTTCTGAACCAGCATTGCACTGAGCCGGGAAATGTGGTGAGGAAGACCCGACATTTCACTCCATCCATGTACTAGTGGGGTGTGGCTTTATTATCGAACCTATCCAGATGATTGTTGGTTGGTCCTAGGAAGATCGTACCGGCTCCACTGTACAAAAATTTTGTACAAGTGTCGAACCTTTCCTAAACAACCTATTGTGTTCTTTAGAAATTAAATTAGGAATCGCAAACGAAACTTAACATTATTGATTCCAAATTTAACTTATTTGTTCTTAATGGTTTAGATTTGGATCGCAAACGATGCTTAACATTATTGATCCAAATCCACCTATGTTATAAATTCAATTAAATATTAATTTTCAAAATTGGCTTCCAGGACTGCATGGCGAGGCACTAGTCCTTCTTGGGTATGGGATCATCACACTGCTAGAAAACTAGGCTTTTGAGACAAAAATTTTAAGACAGTGACAAAATTTGTCTCAAATACTAAGTAATTAAGACAGTAATAATAGATGTCTCAAAATTTTACATGGAGACATTAACTTTAAGATAGTATTTAAGATTTTGTCTCAAATTCAACTAAATAAGACACCTAATGTAACATACCAAAAATGTAAATAAGGATATACTAACTAAAATTTCATTATTTTAAGGAAAATAAATATAATCCAGTATATAATTTATTAGGAAATAAGTTTATATGAATTTAAGATATTTACTAGATTTTTTCTGGATTTTAAAGGAATTATTTTATATTTTAAAGGTTAAAATTGGATAAAAGATAAACACCGTTTGTAATACCTAATTAAGTGAGGAGTTAATTAAATATATATATAATACCTAAGTTTAGAGCTAAACCTTGGTTTTAATTGCCTAAGGGAATTCCGCCGCTCACCTCTCACGGAATCCCCAATCCTCTTCCTCTCAACTTCACCGCCGCAACCCAAGCTCTCGATTCGGGCCGAGATCTTGGCTGATTGTTGACGCCACGCCGACGATCTCCTCTGTGGACAAGCCTTCCTCTCCGTCGCGTCGTCTTGTGGCTAAGGCTCCCGGCAGTGGCAAAAGAAGGAGAAGGCAAGTACATCCTCTATGATGATATGGGATCAATGAGGTAAAGGATAGGTAGCTAGGTAGGTTGATAAACTTGCCAACAAAGTCCGATTGATGGATTGTGTTAGGGATCGATTTCTTTCCGCATTGTTCTTGATTCATCTTGAGGTTCCGTTGGTGTTCTTGCTTGGTTCGCATTGCTTCTGGATTTTTTTGCCAGCGCATTCTGTGGTGATGAGTTCGATTTTTCCCAGAGTGTTCTGCTCATGGTTCTTCTGGTGTCCGATGGGTTGTGATTGAGTTTGGATTCGATTTCTTATGTGAAGTGGATGTTACGAGTTTACTGTGTCACACTTGTTTGCTTAAATGCTTGACTAAGATATCGATTGGTAGAATGAGTTGTGATCGAGCTTTTGTGAAGTTCTAGATTCGGTTTGAGATTTCTGTCAGGTCTTGATTTCGGATTGGGTTTCCATGAGGTTTTTGCTATGGTTTGTGGTTTTGATTGGTTTCTTCTTGTCAATTTGAGCTTGGAATCCAGATTTTGGTAGCCTTGATTAGTTGCAATGATGTTAAATTTGTTTTTGTGCATCTGGAAGTTTTGGAAAAGGTCGTTGGGATTTTTATAGGGCCTGTTGATGATCTTGCTGCATTCCTTTTTGTTTTCGAGAACACTGGATGAAATTGGGCTTTGATATGGAATTACCTTTCGAGATTGTTCTGTTCCTTTGTTGTGGTTTTTGATTTCTGTTTTGGTTCTTGATGCTGTCCATTTGTGTTTGGTAAAGATTGGACGAAATGGGAATGTTATGGGACTTCCCTGCATCGTTGTTTTTCTATACCCAAGCAGCTGTGGATTTCAGTTTTCTTAGTTACCCTTAAGTGTTCTTCAATTGAGTTGGTATTGGGTTTCCTCTTCCTGGCAGTAACAAAGATGAGGGGTTTTTCTTTCAATGGTGTGCACATCTTCTAGTTAGCTAAATTTTATTCCATGATAGCTAAACTTGGGTAGTTGTGATCCATCAATCTGTGAAATTTGAACATTATTGCACTATTGAAGTTTAATGTAGTTGCTTCACCTAACTGCTTAGGAGGTGTAGAATTATGGAAGAACTAGAGCTGTAGTCCTTATTTATTATGCATGAGTCCTTATTATTCGTTAGTTATCCTATGTTATACATGATTTATGAATTGTTGTGAATACAGAATGAATTGAATGTATTATTGTTATAGGTATAACATGGATTGAGCATATTTTCTTATGTGGCTAATTGGATGGGTATGAGCATATGTGGTGAAAGTACGGGTTGGGTGCCCCAGGATGAGCTCCGGAAGGGCCCTTCCAAATATGACTGATACTGTAACTTATGACTGATATTGTTATTTATTGTTAGCTTCGGCTATATGACTGCATGTTCTCTAGGAGGTACCTCTAGGGTCATGGGACTGTTTGACTGGTTCTATTAGTGGTTACTGGATATGTGACATACTCACCCCTATTAGCTATGTAGGATATTTCACATATTGCATTTTTCCTTTGTTCTACTGTATTAGAGTTATGTTTCATGTTGGTGGGAAGCTTAAACTGAAAGGAAAAGCATTGGATGTGAAGGGAGGTGGCGTGAAAAAGAAGAAGAAGCATTGCTATGAAATAGATTCCAAGACTGAAAACCAGGAACTTACAGAAGGTAGATTCTTACTATTTTTTTTCTCTAGAAAATATTTTATAATCATACCAAGCAATTTCAAGATTATTCTGTCCTACCTTGGCCTTTCATGAGATGTTCTTGTTTTCTGATGCTTATTAAAATCAACTTTATTTGAGAAGGGATGTAACAATTTTTTAAGATTGCTTATGGTATCATACAGGTGGGAGTTCTAGATTATCAACTGATCCAATTGAAGTCCTCACTGAAGCCGAGAAGGCTGGGTCTGAAGGACAAGCCCCATCAGTCGATGATCACTTGACTCAAGCAGAAAGGCGATATATTGAATAGAGGGAGAGGATTAATGCGAAAAAGCTAGCAAAGATATCAAACAAGTCTCACCGTGATCGCATCCAGGATTTCAATCAGTATCTGGCAAATCTCAGTGAGCATTATGACATTCCAATGGTGGGTCCGAGTTAACTATATGGTACTATCTTGAACGAACTACTAGATTTAGAAATCAAAAGGTATCTTTACTTTATTTAAATAATTGACTTTTATAATAAATTTTGATAGTTTTGTGATACGTACATTATTTTTTATTTAGGTTACAGATAATATTATTTCACATGAACAAGGATTGGATAACCAACAGGTACATTGGTAGTTGTTTTCATAAGATTTTTTTTTAGTTTTATTAACAATTTTGGTGATGTAGTAGTGTACATATTTTTAAGCTGTAGATAAATTTATTTTACAGGTGCAACAACTTGAAAGGTACAAAGATATTGACAAACACATAGACCATCATTTCTTATTACGGGATGAAAAGGTTTGTTTAACTTGCGGTTGTTTATGTTGTATATATATAGTTGCAATAAAGAGGATTATGTGTTAGATGATGAGATTTCTTATTGAAATGTTCTATTATTGATTTTTTTGAATAGTATATATTATAAATCATCTTTACCTCTAATAAGAGTTTTTTTTATGTTCAGGATTCTGGTGAAGAAGGATTATAGAAGTTATCTCTAGATCACGAGGAGTTGTTCTTTAGACTTTCTTTTGTGTAACTTTCATGGGAATAATTGTTTTTTTATTATCAAATTAATGATAGATATGTAGATATTTCTGTTATTGGATGAATATTGGATGCATTTCAATTAATGATTATAGAATTTTATATTGTGGATATCATTTTTAATTTATAAAAGAGAGTTTTTTCTTTTGTTTTGAAATGATAATTTAATAAATTTAATCTAGATTAATTTGTATAATAAATGTTCTTTAAAGATTATTAATTTTTGTCATAATTATTGCATCTAACAAGTTAAAATATTAGGAATAATAATTTACTGTCTTCACTTCTATTTGAGACAGCACATTACCATCTCGATTTAGTGTCTTTAGTTTTTTCACAGGATAAGACATAACATTTGAGACAAAACAATAACTATCTTAAATACTTTTGAGACAATTGGATAATTGTCTCATCACTGTCTTAAATAGCATTTGAGACAGTACAACTGTCTCAATATTTTTTTGAGATGCTTGTATTAGAGACGACTACATTACCGTTTCATCACCGTCTCAAAAACATTTTGAGACACTAAATTTATAGTTTAAGACATATTTTGTTGTGTCTCAAAAGCTTAGTTTTCTAGTAGTGGACCACCACCATCTAGACAAAGCCTTTTAAGGAAAGCTAATATTTAATTTCCTTATATAACTCTAGATTTAACCAAAAAGAACAATCGAATCACAAATTCAAAAAATAAAAAAAACACAAACTCGAATCACAAATTCGAAATTCTAGAATTATATGCCTCTTGTGTTTGGAATTCATACAAAGAAGAACTAGCATGATGTGGAAAATAATTACTAGTTATACCTCTTCTTTATATGCTAATAATCTCGAGATCTTTTGCCGTATTCCTCGCCTCCTCTTGGACGTCGTGTGGGTGACGATCCTCCAAGATGAACGTGTAGGTCCAGCGGAGGCCGACAAGAGGGGGGTGAATTGCTTCTGAAAAATTAAAACGATACCCTTCTCGTACTTTTAACTCAAATAGTGCAATAGTAAATAAAATAATGAAGCAATAAAGAAACAAGAAGACAAGAATTTAACCTAGTTACAACCAAGAGGGTTGTTAATCCAGGGCAGTAAGAAAAACACAGTAAAAGATCTCCTTTGCTGAAGGCGGAGAAGCCTTTTACACACTAACGACTCAGAACTATTGTTAGGAAGTTGTTACAGAGTTGAACACTCAATCAATATTTATTTCCTAGTTCCAGGGGTCTTTAAATAGCCTTTGGAAATCTGATCTCGAGGGTCCGAGGCGCCTCCATCAGGGGTCCAAGGTGCCTCCATCGAGTGGGAGGATAAAACTTTATCCGCAGCGTAAACGGTCACTTTTGACCAGTTGAAGGCGCCTTCATCAAGGCTGAAGGTGCCTTCAAGCTTGAGGCGCCTCTAAGGCAGATGGAGGCACCTCTAAGGTGGAGGCGCCTCCAGTACTGGCTTGAGGCGCCTTAAGCACTATTTCCGGCATTCTTTCGCCTTGCTTTGACTTTCGTAGCTCCATGCGATTGGGTGATTTCAGCCAACCGAAATAGGGCTCACCCGAACCCAATTTTCCGACCTTCCTCGAGCAGCCTTCCTCCCCGGCTTAACATCCCTTGAACGCCGCGCATATTCTTCTCGTCCACCGGTGTACTCTTCCACAGCTCTCGCGTCCTTCGGACGCACCGAGCCCGTCGGCTCCTTTCCCGTTCCGTCCTTCTCGCTAGCTGCGTCTTCCGCTTGACTTCCTGCTCTCCTAAGCTCCTGCACACTCAGATACAGGGATTAAACACACAGCAGGACCAAACCAACTTGGTTGATCACATCAAAACACCACGGGATCCAACAATCTCCCCCTTTTTGATGTGCATCAACCCAAGTTCAAGTTAGAGTTAAAAAATAAACAGACAGTAATTTTAAAGAAAATTACTAAACTAACATATTTTAGCATAAATTTGTAATAAATAAAATTGCAACTACTTAATAAAGATTTAACCAGAATTTTTCAAAAGAATATTTAAAAAAAATCCTCTCTCCCCCTAAACTTGTACTTCTCTCTCCCCCTAAAAATTTCTAATTTAAGATGAAAAATGTCTAAGTAAACGCAATTTATAGAATTTTCAAAAATAGAAATTTCAAAAAAAATCTCTAAGTAATTTTTTTTTTGGAATTTAAAAAAAATTCTAAGTAAAATTTCTAAGTGACAAAAGAATTCTAACTAAAATGATTTGTTTAAATTTTTCAAAAGAATTTCTAAGTCAAAAAATTGATTTTTATAATTAAAAAAAAATTCTAAGTAAAACTTTCAAGAGACATTTTTCTAGATAATTAAAAAAATGAATTTCTAAGGAAATGTTTAAAAACTTTTCAAAGCATTATTTAATTCTAATTTTAATGCTTTTATCAGAAAGTTAATTAAACATTTTTATTTCGATATTTCGGCTTCCAGGTCGTGGTGAGGCAATAGGCCTTCTTGGTTATTGGAGCAACAACCACTTCCTTAGACAAATCTTCCATAAAGAAACTCAAAGTTTAATTTTCTCACTGTAAGCTTTTAATTAAATAAATTAATTTAGCACAGATTTTGGAACCCAATGAGGTTCCTTCCTACAGGGTTATTCAAAAATTTAGGGGGTACATAGTTCTTGGGCACTCTTTTAAGTTGACCCTGATGATTTCTAATGTACCAATTCAATTTTTCATAAATTCTAACTTTTGATTTTCGAAATCTATTTAAGCATGCATCAGTTTTTAAATTCTTAATTTCTAATTTTAGATTATCATTTTCTGATTTTAGATTATCGTACATCTCAAGTGGACATGCTTTTGCTAATTTCATTTTCAATTCAGCATTTTCTTTTTCTAATTTGAATAGGTCTTTAGAAAGAGACTTAATAAAGTGAAAAGACTGAGTCGGGGTTAGATTGTGTACCTGACTTACCTGACTCGGTGACGCTTCCCCTTCATCCTCGCTTTCTGCTGATGATGTTCCTCCCCCTTCATCTATGCTCATCTCTAAGCTTGACTCTTCTTCTATTTGATGGTTAGCCATTAGCGCTAACCCCGAGAAGGCTTCGATGTCTGATTCAAAAAATGACGAATCTGACCAAGTGCCCTTCAGGTTCTTGTGCTTCGAGGATTCTGGCTTCTTGTACTTGACCTTTTCTTTCTGCTTGTTCTTTAATTTCGGCCAATCATCCTTGATGTGCCCTTCTTCGTTGCAGTTGTAGCAATGAACCGTTCTCCTTTTTCGCTCATGCTTCTGCGATCTAAATTTGTTAGATTTAAAAAAATTATTAAATCATCTTACCATTAATGTAGCCTCATTTTCGTCAATCGAGGCTTCGGAGTCAGAACCGTTTGCTCTTGCCTTCAAAGCAATGTTCTGACTTGTCTTTTCTACTCCAATGGGCTCTGCAATTCAAGATTCATGAAGTTCAAAAGTTGAAAATAGATTTTCTAGAGTACTTACCTCGAAGTCCTTAGAGATGTAGTACGCATCTACTAAGGACGCCCATTCTTGAGTTCTCGGGAAGGCGTTGAGCGCGTATCAGATCGAGTCCCGGTTCGTTACTTCTTCTCCAAGATTGGTTAGTTGCGTGATCATCTCTTTGATCCTTGCTTGGAGTTGCGCTACCTTTTCGCCTTGGTTCATCCGAAGGTTCGTAACTGGGTCCGGAGGATGTCGCGCCTCGCTAGCTTAGCTTCCGAGGTACCTTCGTGAAGCTCTAGGAATTTTTCCCAAAGGTTTTTCGTGGAGGAGTAGCTTCCGATTCGACTAACCTCTTGTGGTGGCAGCACGCTCAGCAGGTGGAATTCTGCCTTTCCGTTGGCAATAAACTCGGCTTGCTCCTTCTTGCTCCACTGATGCTCTTCTTTGTCTTTCGAAACTTCAAAACCATATTTCATAGTTACTAAAATATCGAAGTCAGTTTTAAAGAATACCTCCATCAGGCGTTTCCACATCACGAAGTCTCCGTTGAACTTCGGGGGATGAATATTTGATCCGGCCATCATCTTGATCGTTGTGCTTCAGTCGACGGTTAGTCCTTATGAGGCGATCTGGCTCTGATACCAACTGTAGGTCCAGCGGAGGCCGGCAAGAGGGGGGTGAATTGCTTCTGAAAAATTAAAATGATACCCTCCTCGTACTTTCAACTCAAATAGTGTAATAGTAAATAAAATAATGAAGCAATAAAGAAACAAGAAGACTGGAATTTAACCTGGTTAAAACCAAGAGGGTTGTTAATCCAGGGCAGTAAGAAAAGCGCAGTAGAAGATCTCCTTTGCTGAAGGCGGAGAAGCCTTTTACACACTAACGGCTCAGAACTATTGCTAGGAAGTTGTTACAGAGTTGAATACTCAATCAATGTTGAATTCCTAGTTCCAAGGGCCTTTAAATAACCTCTGGAAATCTGATCTCGAGGGTCCGAGGCGCCTCCAACAGGGGTCCAAGGCGCCTCCATCGAGTGGGTGGATAAAACTTTATCCGCAACGCAAACGGTCACTTTTGACCAGTTGAAGGCGCCTTCATCAAGGTTGAAGGTGCCTTCAAGCTTGAGGTGCCTCAAAGGCAGATGGAGGCGCCTTCAAGCTTGAGGTGCCTCGAAGGCAGATGGAGGCGCCTCCAAAGTGGAGGTGCCTCTAGTACTGGCTTGAGGCGCCTTAAGCTCTATTACCAACATCCTTTCGCCTTGCTTTGACTTCCGTAGCTCCATGCGATTGGGTGATTTCGGCAAACCGAAATAGGGCTCACCTGAACCTAATTTTCCGGCCTTCCTCGAGCAGCCTTCCTCCCGGGCTTGACATCCCTTGAACGCCACGCACGTTCTTCTCGCCCACCGGTGTACTCTTCCGCAGCTCTCTCGTCCTTCGGACGCACCGAGCCCGTCGGCTCCTTTACCCTGCCGTCCATCTTGCTAGCTGCGTCTTTCACTCGACTTCCTGCGCTCCTAAGCTCCTGCACACTCAGATACAGGGATCAAACACACAGCAGGACATAACCAACTTGGTTGATCACATCAAAACACCACGGGGTCCAACAGAACGCCACCCAAAAGCTCCTCCTCCTTCTCTAGTATTCGGCCACCACCACCACCAAGGAACAAAAGAGAGCAAGGGGAAAGGAAAGAGAGAGGGCCGGCCACAAGAGAGAGCTCCAACAAGGGAATAAGAATTGATTTCTCATGAGGCCTCTCCTCCCCTTCTTTTATAATACTTGCCCAAGGCAAATAAGGAAAAGATTTTTACAAAAATTAAAATCTTCCTCTTGTTTTTCCTTTTCCCCTTTTATTTTTCCTTTTCTCCTTTAATTGATAGATTGGCCGGTCCCTTGCTTGGGCACCAAGCAAGGGTGGCCGACCCTTAAAAGAAGGAAAATAATCTTTGTAAAAATTTTATAAGCAAAGAGGGAAAACTCTTATAAAATTTTACAAGCTCATTTTTAATTTCCTAATGTGGTTGTTAATAAAGGAAAGTTTTAAAAAATTAAAACCAAGTTTTAAAATTTAAAACTTCTCTTCTAAAATTTCCTTTTTTAACATGATTACAAAAATAGAAAGTTTTAAATTTAAAACTTCCTTCTTTTTTTTTCAAAACCATGAGGATGGTTAAAAAAGGAAAGTTTTAAAACTTTTAAACTTTCTTTTAAACCATGTGACCTAATTTAAATAAGGAAAGTTTTGTAAATTTAAAATCCTTCTTTTAAAACTTGTAGTTATCTACAAAGACAAGATTTTAAAAATTCAAAACACCCCTCCTAATTTGGATTATGGTGGTCGACCCCTCTTTGCTTGGGCACCAAGCAAAGGGTCGACCCCTTTGAGAAGGAAGGGGCTGACCCCTATGGCTTGGTCACCAAGCCATGGGCCGACCCCCTCTTAGACACCAAGATGGGCTTTTTCATGAGTGGATTTGAGGCTTTATTGAGGCAACGATAGAGACCTAGAGGAGAAATTGGTTTTGGCCTCTCAACGAGCTTGAGTATCCCGTGTTCGCCCCGAACACACAACTCAAGTTCATCAATAATAACTCATTCCACTAGAGAGCTATTATTGCACTACCACACCAATTTCAAATTACATTATGGGCTCCTTCTTACCATGAGTGTGTTAATCTCCTTGTGTTTAAGATATCGAATGTCCATTAATTTAATTGAGTTACTGACAACTCACTTTAATTAATGTCTTAGTCCAAGAGTAGTACCACTCAACCTCATTGTCATGTTGGACTAAGTCCACCTGTAGGGTTTAACATGACAATCCTTATGAGCTCCTCTTGGAGACATTCTCAACCTAGATTACTAGGACACAATTTCCTTCTATAATCAATAACACACACTATAACTAATATCATTTCCCAACTTATCGGGCCTATTGATTTATCGAGCTAAATCTCACCCTTTGATAAGTTAAAGAAATAAATACTAAATATATGTGCTTGTTATTATATTAGGATTAAGAGTACACACTTCCATAATAACTAAGGTCTTGTTCTTTTATTAAGTCAGTATAAAAAAGAACTTACCTTAAATGGTCCTACTCAATACACTCAGAGTGTACTAGTATAATTTATTAGTCAAGATAAACTAATACTTAAATACACTACGACTATTCCAACGGTTTGTTCCTTTCCATCTTAGTCGTGAGCCACTGTTTATAATTTATAAAGAATTGATAACATGATCTTCTGTGTGTGACACCACACACCATGTTATCTACAATATAAATTAATTGAACAACTACAATTAAATAAATGTAGACATTTGACCAATGTGATTCTTTTATTTCAAAAATAAATGTTTACAAAAGCTAGGCTTTTAGTATACACTCTAATAATCTCTCACTTATACTAAAAGACTAAGCTTCCATATCTGTTGTCATACATCTGATTCCCATCCCCTCCACATGCTGATCAAAAGCTTTCACCGGAAGGGCCTTAGTGAAAGGATCTGCCAGGTTATCTGCTGATGCAATCTTGGCGATGACAACTTCTCCTCACTTGACAATGTCTCGTATCAGGTGGTACTTGCGGTCTATATGCTTACTCGCCTTATGGGCTCGTGGTTCCTTCGAGTTTGCAACTGCACTGCTATTATTAAGTCCATTAGGATGTTCCTGAGCCATACGGCTTCTTTGGCTGCCTCAGAGGCTGCCACATACTCAGCTTCCATGATTGAGTCAGAAACGCACTTCTACTTAACACTCCTCCATGCAATGACTCCACCTCCTAAAGTAAACACATAACCTGATGTAGACTTACTATTGTCCCTATCTGATTGGAAGTCTGAATCCGTGTAACCCATATGGAGCAAATCATCTACTTGGTAAACTAGCATATAATCTCTAGTCCTTCTCAGGTACTTCAATATATGATTTACAGCAGTCCAATATCCTTGTCCTGGATTACTTTGATATCTGCTAACCATGTCCACGGTAAAGCAGATATCCGATCTCGTACACAACATTGCATACATTAGGTTTCCCACAGCTGAAGCATAAGGAACTGCCTTCATGTCCTCTATCTCCTTTGATGTCTTCGGGGACATCTCTTTAGATAAAGCTACTCTATGCCGAAAAGGTAAGAAACCTTTCTTGGAGTTTTGCATGCTAAAACGAGCAAGGATTGTATCTATATATGAGGCTTGAGATAGACACAACATCCTTTTCTTGCGATCCCTTATGACTTTGATCCCAAGAATGTGTGCACATTCTCCTAAGTCCTTCATATCAAACTTCTTGGATAACCATACCCTTACATCTGACAATACTTTGACATTGTTGCCAATTAACAAAATATCATCTTCGTATAGTACAAGAAATACCACCACGTTTCTGTTACACTTTTTATATACACAAGACTCATCCGGACACTGAATAAATCCACATGACTGGATTACTTCATTAAACCGGATGTTCTAAGATCTTGAAGCTTGTTTCAGTCCATAAATGGATCTATTGAGCTTACACACTAGATGCTCTTTGCCTTCTTCAATGAACCCCTCTGGTTGTTTCATATGGATGTTTTCTTCAAGACTTCCATTAAGGAAAGTTGTCTTGACATCCATTTGCCAAACCTCATAATCCATATGAGCGGTAATGGATAAGAGTATCCGGATAGACTTAAGCATAACTACCGGTGAAAAGGTTTCCTCATAATCAATTCCCTCTTTCTGAGTATACCCTTTCACAACAAGCCTTGCTTTGAAGGTTTCTACCTTCTCGTCTGTCCCTCTTTTCCTTTTGTAGATCCACTTGCATCCAATTACTTTTACACCATTTGGTGGTTCTACAAGCTCCCAGACCTTATCAGAATACATAGATTTTATTTCAGAATTCATCACCTTTTGCCAAGATACTGCATCTTTATCTTGGAGTGCTTCATCATATGTTCGGGGATCAGGTTTATATTTACCCGAGATCAAGTCTGAAGACTCTCCCAAAAACATGAATCTCTCAGGTTGCCTAACAACCCTCCCACTACGACGAGGCACTATCTGTAACTGTGCATCATTTGTAACACGTGTTGCAGTTTCTTGTGGTACTTCATCTTGTACTGTTGGTACTGAAGTAGACGTGTCCTCTCTCATTTCTTCTAGAACGATTTTACTTCTGGGCTTGTGGTCCATTATATAGTCTTCTTCTAAAAATTGGACATTGATGCTAACAATGACCTTTTGGTCTTTAGGACTATAAAATAAACCTCCTTTCGTTCCTCTAGGATAACCCACAAACATGCGAACTTCTGTATGAGATTCTAACTTATCAGCATCTGCTTTCAGCACATGTGCTGGACTACCCCAAATCCGAATATGTCTTAGATTGGGCTTTCACCCATTTCATAATTCTGTGGGAGTAGAAGATACTGATTTAGAAGGTACCAAGTTCAGAATGTGCGCTGCTGTTTCCAGAGCGTATCTCCAAAATGAATTTGGTAATTTTGAATAACTCATCATCAATCTAACCATCTCCATAAGAGTCCTATTCCTTCATTCTGCCACACCATTCTGTTGGGGTGTACTAGGTGTGGACAACTGGGATTGAATCCCAGCCTCTGATAAGTAATTCCTAAACTCTCCTAAGAGGTATTCGCCACCACGATCAGACCGTAGTGTTTTGATACTTTTACCAAGACGTTTCTCCACATCAGCCTTGTACTCTTTGAACTTATCAAAGCACTCAGACTTACGGTGCATCAAGTAAATGTATCCGTATCTCGAATAATCATCTATAAAGGAGATAAAGTATTCGAAACCACCTCTTGCCTGGATAGACATAGGACCACACAAATCAGAATGAACCAGTTCTAACACATCTTTGGCCCTATACCCCTTGGCCTTAAAAGGTCTCTTGGTCATTTTACCTTCCAAGCAAGATTCACAAGTTGAAATATTTTCCAACACTAATGAACCCAAGAGTCCATCGGCTATAAGCCTTTGAATCCTACTTAAGTTAATATGACCAAGCCTTAGATGCCAAAGATATGTTTGGTTCATCTCCGAAGGTTCCTTTCTCTTATTGGAATTAGAAGATGTGTTATTAATTTTCATTTGTTGCTTTGTGGAAGAAATTAGATTTAAAGTATATAAATTACCAACCAATGCACCAGAATAGATAATAACCCTATTTCTCTTTATAACCACATTATCATTAAAAGAAACAGAATATCCATCCAAATACAATTTAGAAACTGAAATTAAATTCTTTCTAAAACTGGGTACATAAAGACAATTTCTTAAAACCAAACTTCTATTTCTTTCAAAAGATAAGTAGATGTCTTCCACTGCAACAGCCGCCACCTTAGTAGCATTGCCCATGTAGACGGTTATCTCTCCTTCAAATAGTTGTCGGGTTTCCTGGAACCCCTACAAAGAGTTACAGACATGAGTATCTACACACCAGGTGCTGGTAGATAACACCGCTAAACATGTTTCAACTATTAGAGAATAAGATATACCTTTATTGTTCTCTTTCCTACGAGGACAGTCCGCCTTCCAATGTCCAGTCTGCTTGCAGATGAAGCACTTGCCCTTCAGCTTCTTCATTCCAGCTTTTGGTCCTGTACCTAAAGGTTTATTCACCTTCTTTGCTGAGCCAGCTTGTTTCTTCTTCTTCTTGCCTTTTGACTTAGAAGTAGAACCATTTTCAACATAGTGAATCTGAGAATTTTGATGAAATAGTCCTTCAGCCGCCTGAAGTTCTGTCAGTAGTTCCGCCAATGAATACATCCTTTTATTCATATTATAGTTCAAGCGAAAATGCTCAAAACTTCTGGGCATCGTTTGGAGGATAATATCGACCTGAGTTTCTCCATCGATTTCACCTCCAAGAATTTGTATTTCGTTCAAATAAGCCATCATCTTTAGGATATGTTCCCTTATGGGAGTCCCCTCTATCATGGTGGTTGTCATTAACTTTCTCATAGCTTCTTGCCTAGCGGCCCGATCTTGGTGACCAAAGAGATCCTTGAGATTGTTCATTATATCATAAGCTGTTGGTAAATCCTGATGCTGATGTTGCAGCACATTTGACATTGAAGCCAAAATGTAACACTGCGCCATCTCATCTACCTTTACCCATTTCCTATGATTCTCAATCTCCTCTTGGGTAGATTCACCATTAGGCACATTAGGGCACTCCTCTGACAGTACAAACTTATAGCCTTCAGCAGTTAGGAAAATATCCAGGTTTCTTTTCCAATCTATATAGTTGGGACTAGTAAGTCTATTCTCTTTCAGTATAATGGCCAGTGGGTTGAAAGTCATCCTAAGAATCACAAAATAAAATTTGGATCTCAAATTACCGTGAATTTTACATGCCACGATAGTGTGGACGTATACAAAATCAAACATTTGTAAGAGGAGGTTTTACCCATTAATTTTATTCTTGTCACACAAAATTAATAGGTGGTTTTCCATCGGTCACACAAATAATGGTAGTGACTTCGATGGGGAGGATACTATTAAGTGTGCCTAAGTGTACACCATTACTTGATACTTAGTCCATTAAATAAGATTGTGCCCTTTTCGATAGGGAAGATCACACGCTCTTGATTAATTTCCTATAGTCATCCAAAATGGAAGTTTGATCTAGTGATCTGCAAACAAACTCATCCGATATGGAGGAAGGCACTTAGAGCCAACGCGCAAGTTTATTTGCATCACTTACAAACCAGTAATGGAGACCATGAAATTTATTTAAAAATCTCTCCCACTTAGTTATTTAAGGTGAGGAATTTTAAACTATGCGAGCACACATCGCAGCAAATAAAGCAACAAATATGGAAAAATATTTTTCCAACTATTATGGCATTTTCTATCACTGTCCTCCGTGTGCTGTCAACCCTAGCTGTTACCATCTTTAGCCACCGCAATCGGGTCCTATCGCCGCATCCATCTTGCTTCCTTTTCCGCTGCGTCTCTAGTGCTCCAATAGTACCACGCCTCGTAAGGATACGATCCGCGACAAAAATAGAATTTTACATTTATCGATCCTATATTTCACAAGGGAATGTACATGTAATCTAGATCGAAACAAAAATATAAAATCCTAATAACTAATACAACTCCTGCTGTATTTAATATTACAATCATGCACACACAATAAAATGCCCTTGACATGTCCAAGGGTCCAATCACACACAACAACCATAAGCCATAATAGTTGGAGCCTACAACCACAAAGTTAGCACATCCTACTATTATCCTGCCTAAATTATGTATGACATGTGCATAATTAACTGAAAACCAAAACACACAGAGGCAAACCCTAGCTCTGATACCAATTGTTGGTTAGTCCTAGGAAGATCGTACCGGCTCCACTGTACAAAAATTTTGTACAAGTGTCGAACCTTTCCTAAACAACCTATTGTGTTCTTTAGAAATTAAATTAGGAATCGCAAATGGAACTTAACATTATTGATTCCAAATTTAGCTTATCTGTTCTTAATGATTTAGATTTGGATCGCAAACGATGTTTAACATTATTGATCAAAATCCACCAATTTTATAAATTCAATTTAATATTAATTTCCAAAATTAGCTTCCAGGACTGCATGACGAGGCACTAGTCCTTCTTGGGTATGGGATCATCCACCACCGCTTAGACAAAGCCTTTTAAGGAAAGCTAATATTTAATTTCCTTATATAACTCTAGGTTTAACCAAAAAGAACAATCGAATCACAAATTTGAAAAATAAAAAAAACACAAACTCGAATCACAAATTAGAAATTCTAGAATCATATGCCTCTTGTGTTTGGAATTCATACAAAGAAGAACTAGCATGATGCGAAAAATAATTACTAGTTATACCTCTTCTTTATATGCTAATAACCTCGAGATCTTCTGCCATATTCCTCGCCTCCTCTTGGACGTCGTGTGGGTGACGATCCTCCAAGATGAACACCACCCAAAAGCTCCTCCTCCTTCTCTAGTATTCGGCCACCACCGCCACCAAGGAACAAAAGAGAGCAAGGGGAAAGGAAAGAGAGAGGGCCGACCACAAGAGAGAGCTCCAACAAGGGAATAAGAATTGATTTCTCATGAGGCCTCTCCTCCCCTTCTTTTATAATACTTGCCCAAGGCAAATAAGGAAAAGATTTTTACAAAAATTAAAATTTTCCTCTTGTTTTTCCTTTTTCCCTTTTATTTTTTATTTTCTCCTTTAATTGATAGATTGGCCGGTCCCTTGCTTGGGCACCAAGCAAGGGTGGCCGGCCCTTAAAAGAAGGAAAATAATCTTTGTAAAAATTTTATAAGCAAAGAGGGAAAACTCTTATAAAATTTTACAAGCTCTCTTTTAATTTCCTAATGTGGATGTTAAAAAAGGAAAGTTTTAAAAAATTAAAACCAAGTTTTAAAATTTAAAACTTCTCTTCTAAAATTTCCTTTTTTAACATGGTTACAAAAATAGAAAGTTTTAAATTTAAAACTCCCTTCTTTTTTTTTCAAAACCATGAGGATGGTTAAAAAAGGAAAGTTTTAAAACTTTTAAACTTTCTTTTAAACCATGTGGCCTAATTCAAATAAGGAAAGTTTTGTAAATTTAAAATCCATCTTTTAAAACTTGTAGTTATCTACAAAGAGAAGATTTTAAAAATTTGAAACACCCCTCCTAATTTGGATTATGGTGGCCGGCCCCTCCTTGTTTGGGCACCAAGCAAAGGGCCAACCCCTTTGAGAAGGAAGTGGCCGGCCCCTATGGCTTGGTCACCAAGCCATGGGCCGACCCCCTCTTGGACACCAAGATGGACTTTTCATGAGTGGATTTGAGGCTTTATTGAGGCTATGATAGAGACCTAGAGGAAAAATTAGTTTTGGCCTCTCAACGAGCTTGAGTATCCCATGTTCGCCCTGAACACACAACTCAAGTTCATCAATAATAACTCATTCCACTAGAGAGCTATTATTACACTACCGCACCAATCCCAAATTACATTATGGGCTCCTTCTTACCATGAGTGTGTTAATCTCCCTGTGTTTAAGATATCGAATGTCCATTAATTTAATTGAGTTACTGACAACTCACTTTAATTAATGTCTTAGTGTCACGCCCCGGGGGAGTCCCTGTCCGAAGAAATTTCGGTAGCACCTCCCCTGTATGGGTGACAATCTGAAACATTTCTACAGGCATAATATACATCAGCCACATACGGCTGGAACATATATACACAACCACGCAGTTAATAATCTCAGCCTACACGGCTGGACAAATATAACAACAACCACGCAGTTATATATATTTCTATCAGCCCACTCGGCTGTAATCAAAACCAACACAGCGGAAAAACATAAAGACAAGCCAATACAAAACAAAACAAAACACTGGTAGCCGGCTAGGCTTACACCACACAACAACATAACACTCCAGAAATAAAACCGGAATACAAAGCCAAATACACACATTTGTAGGACCGTGATCGTTCGATAGAGGGGGGGGTGAATATCGATTCGAAAACTCGAGTGTAAAAGTACGCAGTGGAAAAGTAAATGAACACAATTGATTTTACTTCGTTCGGAGCTTGTGACGACTCCTACTCGAAGGCCCGTGGTCCTTGACCACTTTCATTGGGCAATCACTAGCAATTCGAATGTGATTACAAAAAGGGTACAAGAAATGCTAATGAAACAAAGCACAAAGCTGTACCGACAGAAAAGTAAAACTTAAGGAGCAAGGGCGCGTTGTCGGAGCTTTGTTAGCGTCGCTGGAGCACAGAGCAGCAAAGCAATCTGGGAATTCTGAGAGATCTATTTTTTTTGAAGCTCCACCCCTGGGGCTTCTTTTATATGCTGCTTCGGGCGCCCTGGTGCGACGTAGCAAGTCCAGTCAGGATGCTCCACGTGGCGAGGCGACGCAGAGGATAAAACTTGCCTCCAGGCACCCAGATCCCTTCCGGGCGCCCAGATCCCCTCCGGGCGCCCGGACCACCTTTTTCCAGAGATTCCTTCTCCTGCAAAACAAGGTTAGTCCGAGGTAAAATATACCCTGCAACACAGATTGTTAGCACAATGAATTAACAGAAAAAGTATGACTTAGATTCCGTCTTTCCGAGACCGGAATCTAGTCACGATCTCGACTTAGATATCCGAAATGGATCTAAGCCGGATCGACGCCTAATGTTCCCTTTCCGGGAACGCGTCCTCGCAATCACTCCCCTCCAGTGACTTACCTTACTTACCTGCCAGACGTCCGGTCAGCCCTTCGACCCATCTGGACTTCTCGCCAGCTATCCGGTCAGCCCGTTGACCTAGCTGGACTTCTTGCCAAGCGTCTGGTTAGCCCGTCGACCCGCTTGGACTTCTTGCCAGCTATCCGGTCAGCCCGTCGACCTAGCTGGACTTCTTGCCAGACATCCGGTCAGCCCGTCGACCTGTCTGGACTTATCCTGCACACTCGATCAGAGTGTTAGATCAACAATAAACCTAACTTAACCTATTTGTCATTCATCAAAACCTGGGTTAAATCATTAGTGCTAACCACACTAACAATCTCTCCCTTTTTGATGGAATGACAACCTGGTTAAGTTAGTGAAGACATTTGCAAGAAAAAAAACAGATAACATCATTATGTGGAGGTTTTTTTTTTTAAGTTAGTTTGTATTTTCAATTGGTTTGGCTAACTTAACCCACCTAACCCTCCCCCTTTGGCATTCATCAAAAATAAGCATGTTTAAAGTAATTAAAAATATAGACTTCAGACAAAGTAAGGAATCATGTCAAGTTAATCTGGGGGAGTTAAACTTAGTAATTTATCTTTTTGTAAAAGAGCTAAGTTTTGAGACAAGTTTAAAAGATCTATTTTTCAAAACTAGGTAAAATTGATTTTCTAAAACTGAGTTGGTAAAGGAATCAACTTTCAAGATTTAAGTATATAAAAGACTTGATTTTTTAAAGCTAGTTTTAAAAAATAGGTGTATATATAAAAAAAATCCAGATTTAAAGGCTAAGTTTTGTGAAACATAGCTAATTTTTCCAAGTATAGCTTCTAAGGTTAAGGTTTAAGAATAAGTTCTAAATTTCAAAAAAAAATAATTTTTTAAAACAGGTTTCAACTCTTTTCAAACATAAGCAAAATTTCAAAACTAAGTTTTAAAATATATTTCAAGATTGATTGAAGTTTAATTTTCAACACTAAGTTTGTAAAAAACTTTTAAAAAAACTTAGTTTATAAACTTACGCTTAGTTTACAAAAATTAATTTTTGTAGAATTAAGTAGAATTAAGTAAAGTCAAATTCTCATAACTAGATTTTTAAATTCAATTTTCAAAACTACGTTAAATCTAATTTTGAAATTCAATAACTTAGTTTTCAAAAAATAGGTTTAAGAAATTTTTAATAAACATGTTTTGAAAAACCGAAAAAAATTTTAATTGATTCCTCCCCCTGGACCTGACATTAAATCAAATGTCTAACCAGTTAGTTACTGACTGACTTATCAAAAGATAGCAGCTTTCACTTGGTTAGTCAAGTTAAGGTCAATCTTAACTTGATTAATATATATTTTGTTTTTAATGCCCAGACTTATGTCGATGCACTGAAATAAGCATCTTAAGTCTTAGGCAAGTGGCCTATGCATCTCACCACATTCTATTGTTTGGCAAACACAAGCAAGGTAAGCCTAGGGTTTTGGTGACATGCTCAAAACTAGTCCTATGGGTGCATGTTCTCTAAGGATTTTGAACTAGTCTAAGGCTAAAAGTTTATTTAAAAATCTAAAAATAGGAAGGTTTTAAAAACTGACACATGTTTGAACTTATGAGTTTAAAACAATCATCTTTGAAAATATTTCTGAAATTCAAAATTCCTAGGCTACCAAGATAGAACGTAATCAATGCAGGTCTGAAATATCACTAGATAGATCCAAAATATTTTACAGGTAGTGTAGCTACAGAAGTGAGTCATAACTAGAGCTACTGAGATGATGAAGGGGGTGGTCCAGATCCCAAGGATCGGAGAAGCGCCATCAGCTCAGTGTGTCGGGTCTCCCCGGCAGCTCGTAACTCGGCAACCTCTCGTCGTATGTCCCGATGAAAATCAGAGTTCTCCTGCTGGAGACTCGCCATAGCTCTCTCTAGTCCGGTCATACGGTCGGCTAGAGTGCGGGGAACATGACGTGGTGCTCGAGCTGGGGGTGGTGGTGGAGCCGGTGCGGCTTCCTCTGGAAACAGTGCAAGCATGAACTCGTCCTCCTGTGCGTTTGGATCGGGCTGGTGCTGTGCCCCCCTCCACCAAGACATAGTCCCGTCATCCTTATCTATGTGGATACCAGCTAGGGAGAAGTTCCTAGCTGCTATAACATCGAACTCGGTCATATATGCAATGTCTCCTCTAGTGACATCAATGTGCAACGAGGACATATAGGCTGTCAGAATGTGATAGAATGGCATGTGGACTCGTCTATCAGTCACGTATCCAGTCGAGTAGATAATGGTGGAGAAGATATGTAGGCTGATGTCAATATCTAACCTATGACTCAGGCCATAGAGTAAAAATGAATGGAATGGGCGCATCACAGCGATGTCCCGAGTAGTCAATGGTAAAATGCAAAGGACTAAGACCCTATAAAGAGCGTAGTCCTGGACTCGAAGTTCTACCGACCTAAACTGGGTCACAGTGGGATCTCGCTCTCCCCCAAAAAAATACGAATAAATTGTATCGAGAGTAATATGTGAGTAGGGATCTCCGAATGGTAGATCCCTGGGAGGATAGCACAAGAAAGGACAAGTAGATGGACGTAACTCTAAAAACTCTCGGATAGTCGTAGGGGAAAACGTGATATCAGTACCCGCTGCCCTAGTGGTATAGGTGAGATCGTCTACTTTCACTAGGTTATTGCAAAATTTAGCACACAGACTTATGTTTACTGGACTGGTACATTCGACAAGGTTCTTTAAGTTATAGTGGTTTATAACCTCTATAACGGAGGCACATGAACCTAGAAAAAACGATCTATCTATATAGTTAGTCCTAATGGCCTTATAAACGGTTGACTCAAACTTAATCCTTAGTTCATCTGTGGGAAACCTAGGGTCAGTGCTAGCATTAGAGGGTCCAGCACCAGTATTTGTTCGTTTCCTACTGTATATAAAAAAGATATTCTAAGAAGAAAAATGAGAAGACAAATTCTAATAAATTTTCAGATAGGGGAAGAAGGTTTACCGAGGAGCCATCGACAAATATAGATCTGACGACCTCGGTTGAATCGCAGCAGCGTCTTCACCGCAAGAAAAATTTGATTTAAAATACTCTCGCACTTAGGTTCGGAGTGAACCTTGGCAAAAGTGAAGATTTTGTGTGGGGCAAGGGTTGGGGGCGCCCGCTGCCCCTTATTTATAGGGAGCTCCGGGCGCCTGGAGCCATTCCGGGCGCCCGGAGTTGATTTTAGGCGGGGCGCCCGGATTCCCTCCCGGGCGCCCCGGAAGTGAATACCAGGGGCGCCCCTTTTTTTTTTTTTTTTGAGATTAGGTTTAAAATTAAGTTTTTTAAAAATTAAAATTTTGAAATTAAGTTTTAAAATTAAAATTTTGAAATTAATTTTTAAGTTTAAAATTAAAATTTTGAAATTAATTTTTAAGTTTAAAATTAAAATTTTGAAATTAATTTTTAAGTTTAAAATTAAAATTTTGAAATTAATTTTTAAGTTTTGAAATTAATTTTTAAGTTTTAAAATTAAAATTTTGAAATTAATTTTTAAGTTTAACAAATTTAAGCCTTATTCATCTCACCCGATCTATATTGTGAATCAGGGAATCCTATGATTTTGTGAGATGAAATTGGATTTTTAATTATGGAGTTTTGGTTTAACTTGTGTTAGATTCAGATTTAGCTTTGGTCTTCACAAATAGGCAATCTTCGGATAAACTTCTAAGCTTGGTGAGTCACATGGACGTCATTAGTAGTAACCAACCTTTCGAGGTTTTCCGAATAGTCCTATCCACGGAGCTTAGTACTAAATCTTGGTCTAACTGGTTAGGATTCATTTAAGGGTAGCTTCGATTAGTTCCACTTGGCCAAATGCACCAGATCGAAACCATATCTTTCTAGACATGCGATGCCCAAGCTTCCCTAACGTACTATCATCCAAAAACTTCACCAGCACCATGATTCAAGTTAAACTTGGTCTCTTTTTAACTAATCCTAATTACCCTGCCGGGTTAGTTAATTTTGGAGGTGCCAGCTATTCTGGAGCCTCCCCCTGAATTATTGACCTTTAATTTAAATTTTTGTTTTAGGTTTGTGTCTGTTTCTTTTATAGTTATAATTAACTTGGTGATAGTTTGAATTTTGTTGAGTTTTAAATTTTAAAATTTTCGATTTATTTGGTTTAATCGAGTTTATATAATATACTTTTTCTTTAGGTATATAATATTGATTAAGTCCTACTTGCGTGGTCAGACACGCTTTTGGAACCCAAGCTTGATTAGTTGATTTGTATTGAGTTATTAATGACTTAAAAGTTTTATTTGAGTTCGACTTGTATCCGAGTCCGGTTTTATTATAACATGCTTTTTGATTGTTCAGGATTAAGTCAAGATTTTTTGATCTTGTTGTAAATTTTTCTAGCATTTCTTTTAAATTGTTAATATCATTTTTAATGATAAATTCTCCTCCTCAAGTGTTAGATCTTGAGTTGGATTAGAATTTTTTATTTGTTCCTTGAGGTTTTGATTTTCCTCAAGAAGTGATTTGTTTTCATTTTCTATTTTAATTAATTTACTATTTAAACAGGAAATGATTCTAAAATTTTTTTTGTTTAAATTAAAATATACCTCATTCGGGCCTTCGGAAACGAGTACAGACTTGTGGCTTGTTTCGGGTTCAGACCCGTCTTCATCTTTCGACTCGTCTTCTGTTTCAGCTTCGCGGGCCATCAGTGCGAGGTGGCTCTGATGTTTCTGCTCTTCTTCCTCCGATTCGTCCGAGGAGTCGTCCCACGTTGCTTTGAGGGCCTTCTTTTTGGTTGGCTTCGGTTTGTCGAACTTCAGTTTTGGGCATTCGTTCTTGTAGTGTCCCTTTTTATTGCAGCCGAAGTAAGTCACGTTCTTTTGTTCTATGGGAGAACTGATCTTTTGAAGGTCCTTTTTGCTGAAGCTCCTTTTTCTCCTGGTGAACATTTTTCTTACCAAGTTCACCAGGTGTTCTTCGTCTTCGGAGTCTTGGTCGGAATTTTCTTCATATTCAGGCTTGCTCTTCTTTTCTTTGGAGGAACCTGCAAATAAAGCTATACCTTTCTCGGCTCCAGCATTAGTTTGTTCATGTAATTCTAATTCACAGAAAAGCTCGTCTAGTTTTAACTTAGAAAGATTTTTAGAAATTTTGTAGGCATCTACGATTGATGCCCACAAACTATTACGTGGAAAAGCATTTAATGCATACCTTATTAAGTCTCTATTTTCCATCTGGTGGCCTATCGCATGAAGCCCGTTGAGGATGTCCTTGATCCTCGCGTGGAGCTGATTCGCCGTTTCACCTTCCTGTATTTTTGTATTAAGAATTTTATTTAAAAGCAGGTCTCGTTTTGTTACCTTGGCATCGCTCGTTCCCTCGTGCAGCTCGATCAATTTGTCCCACAGCTCTTTAGCGTTTTTGTGTGGACCGACTCTGTTTAGTTCTTCTCTTGTTAATCCGCACTGTAGAGTGTTGATCGCTTTATTTTCTGTTGACACCTTTTTCTTCAAATCTGCTGTCCAGTCTTCAGGATCCAGTATATTTCCGGAGTTGTCCGCTGGAATTTTATAGGGTCTCGTAACGCTCATCCATTGGTCGAAGTCTGTTTTGAGGTAAACCTCCATGCGCTTCTTCCAGTACGGAAAATCGTCCCCGTTGAAGAGTGGAGGTCGTACTGTGCTGAATCCTTCTGTCTGAGACATTTTAGTCCTGCGCACAGAAGAAAGAAAAAAAAACAAAAATCCCAAGACTTGCTCTTGGATTAGTAGTGCGGAAGAAGAAAAATAATAGAAGTATCTAAATTGGTGTTGCACTAATTTAGATTTAATTGCAACGGAAAAAAAAAATTCAAAGCAAGTAATAATACCAGTTTGAAATTAAACGTAAAACTGAAAACCGGAAAAAAAATTAAATTTTTTTTTACCCCCTATCTGATTGGTGGTTGCACTAAATCATAGCGGTACCTGCTCTGATACCACTTGTAGGACCGTGATCGTTCGATAGAGGGGGGGGGGGGTGAATATCGATTTGAAAACTCGAGTGTAAAAGTACGCAGCGGAAAAGTAATTGAACACAATTGATTTTACTTCGTTCGGAGCCTGTGACGACTCCTACTCGAAGGCCCGTGGTCCTTGACCACTTTCGTTGGGCAATCACTAGCAATTCGAATGTGATTACAAAAAGAGTACAAGAAATGCTAATGAAACAAAGCACAAAGCTGTACCGACAGAAAAGAAAACTTAAGGAGCAAGGGCGCGTTGTCGGAGCTTTGTTAGCGTCGCTGGAGCACAGAGCAGCAAAGCAATCTGGGAATTCTGAGAGATCTGTTTTTTTTGAAGCTCCACCCCTGGGGTTTCTTTTATATGTTGCTCCGGGCGCCCTGGTGCGACGTAGCAAGTCCAGTCAGGATGCTCCACGTGGCGAGGCGACGCAGAGGATAAAACTTGCCTCCGGGCGCCCGGACCACCTTTTTCCAGAGATTCCTTCTCCTGGAAAACAAGGTTAGTCCGAGGCAAAATATACCCTGCAACACAGATTGTTAGCACAATGAATTAACAGAAAAAGTATGACTTAGATTCCGTCTTTCCGAGACCGGAATCTAGTCACGATCTCGACTTAGATATCCTAAATGGATCTAAGCCGGATCGACGCCTAATGTTCCCTTTCCGGGAACGCGTCCTCACAATCACTCCCCTCCATTGACTTACCTTACTTACCTGCCAGACGTCCGGTCAGCCCTTCGACTCGTCTAGACTTCTCGCCAGCTATCCGGTCAGCCCGTTGACCTAGCTGGACTTCTTGCCAAGCGTCTGGTCAGCCCGTCGACCCGCTTGGACTTCCGCCAGCTATCCGGTCAGCCCGTCGACCTAGCTGGACTTCTTGCCAGACATCCGGTCAGCCCGTCGACCTGTCTGGACTTATCCTACACACTCGATCAGAGTGTTAGATCAACAATAAACCTAACTTAACCTATTTGTCATTCATCAAAACCTGGGTTAAATCGGTAGTGCTAACCGCACCAACAACATTCATCTACCAAAATCCAAATAACCAAATACGGAGACATGTCTTCTGATGTGATGTGGGGACCGGCAGGTAGGATGCTCCAAGCGACTCCATAAACAACATGGTACCTGAAAAAGATAGTGTCCACGGGGGTGAGTTCAACAACTCAGTGAATACCAATAAACATGCCTAGTAAGATATATCTAATAGCAATAAACATGGAATACAACTTCCTAATCATATATAGGAAAAATGCAAAACTGAAAGGTAACTGAGGAAGCTGTACTCACCAGGAACTCCTATCCAGAACAAAAGGGTCGTCAAACCGAGAGTGTCACAAATCCTGTATGCATGTCAAACATATGCATCCAACCAAATGCAGCAAATAAATGCAGCAAGCACAAGCAATAAATGCATCAATGCGTATGATGCCAATGACATGGTCACCCCTGACGCCAGTCGGTTATCTCACACACAATGGTGAGACCGAGTGGGTAGGGCTGTGACAACCGTGCACTCTGACGTCACTACTCCTGATGAGTGATCGTGTGGACGGGATGCTGTCGGAGTACACACATACTCCTATCCCAAATCATAAATGGGGGAGTGCAATGCTCTCATCTCCTGGTACACCATGACGGGGAGGGATCCCTGACGTGCTACCATGCTGCGTCACACTACCCATGAGCGGACCAACGGAGCATAGAACAGAGCAAAATTGACGTGCTACCACGCTGCGTCACGCTACCCATGAGCGAACCAACGGAGTACCGAACAGTGATGAAACTGGCGATATGCTCTACAATAATGGAGCAACCTATCACGCAGCATGCAATCATGCGAATGGTGCATGCCACTAAGCATGACAATATCCTGAACCAAATCCATATATATATATAAATGTGTACCCTAGTACCAGTAAGTCAAATCCACAGATCTAGGGTATACAGGTCCTCTATGGTATAACAACCTAGGTTCTGAACATATCCACCTCCATAAAATATGTACCAACAATATACATGGATCAAAGCAAAAGGGTCTAGGTACAGAGATCAGATATGATTTAAAAATATAGGTACACAAGTCAGATAATAAAAATCCAGAATCTAGTCCTAAACTCAATAAATCATGGTATGTCACTTACTCTAGGAACTAAGGTACTCATGGCAATAATCACGAGGTATAAACATGGATACATAACAAGCGACAAAACAGAACATGCTATGGGTATCAAACTGTGACATACCAAAGACAAACATGATCATTGCTTGTAGCTATAAAATACTATGCATATCCAATTGACAATATCATAAAAGATAAGTCAAGAGGTACCCGCCTCCAATAGAAAGGTCCAATCCGGTAATAGATCCCTCGTCGAGATGCTCGTCTCGCGTCAGAGTCCTGCATCAATCAGTATATATATATTTTATTTAGCTAAATTCATATGAATTAAATAGCTAAATAAAATCCCTAACCCAATTAGGATCACTCCAATCAAATCTAATCTTTGACTAATCCCCCAAATAATCCTTAACCATACAACCCTATTAGAATAGGTTTATATATGAATCATCTCTAATTACTAATCCACCACATAATGATATCAACCCACAATAACCTATCATAAAAATTAAATCTCCGTCATAAATCGACATCAACCTAACATCATCATCAACAACTAACCAAACCACCACAACATCAATCCAATGAATTTGATTAACGATTATGTAGTCATCTACAAAAAAAACCACTCAACTTATCAATCATACTGCAACAACTTACAACTCCAAGTCTACTACAAATCCAAAACAACCCAAGACTATCAACTAAGTATTACTTAATCAACTCAAATTCTTATTTAAGACACATATCTATTTCTCCACCTAATCAAATTCTAAATACGTGAAATAAACAACAACATGGAATGAGGTTCTTGTTACCTCACAGCCTCTTACAGTGGATGCCCACAGTCCCTGCAGCTACTCGCAGCAACAGGTGGTCGCCAATGAAGTTGCAAACACAAACAGAGATGATAAGAACACTTAGGCATTTCGTCAAACACCTGTTATGCATCACGAACGTGAATGGCCAGAAACAAGAAACACCACTGCCTACAATCTTGCGACTAAGCATCAAACTACCCCTGTCACTGCCCAAAGTAAGGATCGGCTAGAGAAAGAAAATAACAACAAGAATCAACACCACCACATGCCTTCTCGTGGCCGAAAGTATCACGACTAATCCGGTTGGTGCAGTGAGGATAGACTAGACTCGGATCCTTCCCCTTCTGATCAAAGATCTGCCCGCACAAGGGCGATGATCTAGGGAGAAGGACTGCTGGAGGGTGTAGATGATCAACAAAGAAGAAGGTTCGGCGATCATACAGCGCCGACACTAGGGCTCCTGTGGTCGGCAGTGTCTCGGAAGGGTGAGGGAGTTGCGGTCGGCCGGCTAGGGCAGAAGAACCCGCGGTGCTAGGGCACACAAGGAAGACCAGCGGCACTTCCGTGCGGCGTCGGCACTGTGCAGTGGCGCTTGGCATCACGACGGCAGTGAAGAGGTGGCATCGCTGGCGAGGAGAGGAAGAGGGCGTCGGTGGGGCGCTAGGGCACGGCGATGGCGCTGGATTCCTATGGCCAGTGATCGGCGCGCGGCTCAGCATTGATGAGGAGGAGAGGAGATTCGGCTCTGGGAGGAAGAACGAGAAGAGAAGAGGGGAGGGGAAGGAACTGCCTCGAAGCAGTTTTGACACAGCACAGGTTCGCGGGGAAGAAGGAAACGAAGGAAAGAAATAAAGGAAAACAAAAAGAAAAGAATATAGGAAAAGAAAGAAAAATAAAAAAAAAATAAAACTTTTCCTCATTCACTGGGGTAGCCTAAACAGGCTTTACCGGGGTCCCATTTTTATCCCCGTAAACTTGTCTATACGAGTTCCGAAAAATTCCAGAAAAATTTCTAAAAATTCTGGAAAATTCCCTTATCATTATTCGCCATTTTTCGGTATTTTACACTTAGTCCAAGAGTAGTACCACTCATCCTCATTGTCATGTCGGACTAAGTCCACCTGCAGGATTTAACATGACAATCCTTATGAGCTCCTCTTGGGGACATTCTCAACATAGATTACTAGGACACAATTTCCTTCTATAATCAATAACACACACTATAAGTAATATCATTTCTCAACTTATCGAGCCTATTGATTTATCGAGCTAAATCTCAACCTTTGATAAGTTAAAGAAATAAATACTAAATATATGTGCTTGTTATTATATTAGGATTAAGAGCACACACTTTCATAATAACTAAGGTTTTGTTCTTTTATTAAGTCAGTATAAAAAAAAACTTACCTTAAATGGTCCTACTCAATACACTCAAAGTATACTAGTGTAATTTATTAGTCAAGATAAACTAATACTTAAATACACTACGACTATTCCAACGGTTTATTCCTTTCCATCTTAATCGTGAGCCACTGTTTATAATTTATAAAGAACTGATAACATGATCTTCTGTGTGTGACCCCACACACCATGTTATCTATAATATAAATTAATTAAACAACTACACTTAAATAAATGTAGACATTTGACCAATGCAATTCTTTTATTTCAAAAATAAATGTTTACAAAAGCTAGGCTTTTAGTATACACTCTAACAATGATCATCTGGATCAATCGACCCATTGTAGGACCAGATCGCCAGTGAGGTGTAGTGCCTAGGGAGAGGATCTCACAATATGTCTTCGGAGAACTGGCGGTTGATCTGCTCAGGAGATGCATTACTTCGAGGCACCTTTCCCTTCCGTACATCCCGAAAGGGCGCTTCGTTCGAAGAAGATCCCCGCTCCTAGTTGGCTTGGGCTATCTCCGAGGGTGTTTGGAACAGTGCCCAATGAAAAGGTATGGGCGCGGGTGGTGCTTCTCCATGTGTTCTGGTTGGCAATCTATTCTGCCCCCAGATAGAGAGTTGCTCCGGGCGGTCCTCCTGTGCTGCTCGGCCTCCTGCTGCGGACGGTGCTTACTGCGCTTGACGATCGGCTAGCACCTTCTGTTGTTACTGCTCGACTATTTTCTGTGCTCGGGCTTGGACGAGCAGGTCGAGCTCTACTTGGGTGAGCGTCACTGTGTGAAGTCATCCAACATCTTCCATCCTCTCGGCTCAGATGCAGGTTGTGTTTCCACAGACGGTGCCAAATATGATCCTGTCTGATAGTCGAGGTGACGGAAGCTGGGGATGTGGTGCTCTGGCTGACTGTGTCTTAACTCCACACAACCCTGCAACCACAACTACGTCAGTGTCGAGACAGGGAAAGGGTCCCCGGTATTGTCCCTTTGATGCTAAAGTCAATCACCGACGATGTGTGGAAGCAAAGCAAAGCAAAGTAACAAACAGTAGCAGCAATAGTGGATTATCGCATACCTCTGTTGAAGCTTGGACTCCCCTTTACATAGGACTCCTGTAGCGCACGTGCATGCTTCCCAAGGTATGCGTGATTCTCCTGATTTCTATGAAAAGATGTGCCAGGAAAGTATCTCTGATACAATACCTTAACGAGCTGAGCATATCTTTGACGTGACAGTAGAATCTTCCACCGTACGATCCTCTGCCTGACCTTGCTGTCGACCATGCCGTTTGTCGGCAAAACTGGCTCCCAAAAGGATACCGACAGATACTCCTTTTGTCTGTTATTGGGCTGAGCGGAAGAGCTACTTGATCAACCTTTATCTTGTCCGAACACTGTCTGCCCCTGGGTTGAGTGGGATAGACACTCGGCCGACATTCCACTATCCTTTGTTCCGATGATGTGTTCAATGGGATTAGTGCTTGGTTGACGGATCTGCTCCCTAGCCAAGTCGGGAAGATGCTTGGCCATAATATTGATGTGTCTGAATGTAGTCTGCTCGATTGTCACTCCACTCTGCTGATTTCGAGGATTGATGTAAGGCCGAACGGGGTTGCCGCTCGACGCGCCTTTGCGGATACTTGATACTTGCTCTTCGGAGAGTCGGATGCTCGGTGTGTTACCGAGCTGTACTGACGTTGGATCGGGTCTTCTTTATCCCAGTCGGGCGAGTGGTCTGCCTGAACGACTAAGGATATAGGGCATTGGTCAACCTTGACTTTGACCTACATCGTGGTCGTGACCCTCCGCGGGGTGGGCCCCTCATCACTGCATCACAATACAACATTACTCCTTAGATATCCTAATTCTCTGTAAACATGCATACAACTCCATACTTTGTACTAAATTCTATCATAATTTGTTTGAGAATAATGCTCATCATTTTAAGACTAGAGTTGCATCATGGGATATGTTTTTTGATCTTGACATATTTTCTTATTTCTTACACATGTGCCCTTCGCCTAGCTAGATTTTTTAATATCTCTCTTAACCTGACACTTTATCTAATCCATTTTCTCATTTAACTCTTGATATCATGTATGCCAACTTCTTCCAAGGTCTTTGACCAAGGAAGAAGTCATCAGTTTCACTTAGTCCAAACGACAATGCACTCTACAAAATGGTTGTCTCATGTATTCATCCTCTTTCATCCAGAGATCAGGCAATCCTACGTCAAGTCCATCTCTTTTTGATGTATGCACTTAAGCATAAACTGGATTTGGATTTTGGTTTTGGGTCTTTAAGTCCATCATCTACTACTATGGATATAGTACTTTGTTTAAGGTATATATGGTTCATTGTCACATCCTTACCACTTTCATAGCTTCATTAGGGGTAAGGGTCAGGCACAAGGAATTGATAGAGCTGTCTGATTTTGACCTAGTTGGCCTCCGTCAAATGCCCTTGGCTAGGATTAAGGTTAGTTCTCAGGGGTTGGTTTACAAGCGTACTCATCCGTGTTACATTCAACCTGTCAAGGAAGAGGTGGATATTGAGGATGTTCTTATTGCTGTCGAGGAGCCGTTTGTTCCACTGTTGGCCTTAGAGTTTCCCCAGACTCCATATTTTGATACACCCAAGGGACTTCATCTACAACTCCTCCACATTATAGTGATCCATTTAGTCAGTTTCGTGATGACATCTTTGGTCGTTTTGACTTGCTTCAGACTATGTTTCAGGGGTAGCTAGCAGAGTTTCGTAAGGATATAACTAAACGAGTAGATACATTAGAGGCATATCAGACTAAGTTGTTTGATTATTTTTGCACTGCACACGATCCTCCATCTCCTCCATCTCATGTTTGACCTTCTGTATTTACCATTGGAGTAGTTGGACATTATGACTATGGTTGTATTTTGATTTGGTACTTAATAGTTATGACTTTTAATCAACATTTTATTTCTTTTGTTTTCTACATGTGTTTTATAGAATAGATTTTACAATTGCTTTCAAAATTTATTATTAAGTTTTTCAAATTTAGTTTTCAAATTCTTCTTTCAAAAGTTGTTTCCAAAATTAGTTTTCAAAATTTTCTCTTCATCGAATAGTCTAGGACTTACCATAGAATTACATTCTCCTATAGTTTTAGTAGCTAGCATCTCGCAAGCACAGTAGGATACCTTTCTTGTGTATTATGAAATATAGAATGGTGTAAAATGCTTAAGACTTAGCCTAAGATTTCATATGTTTAGGACTTAGCCTACGATTTCATATGCTTATGTCAGTGTATTGCTATAAATCTAGGTTTTAAACAAAATACATTGATCAATATGAGTAATATGACTAGTAACAAATTAGTTAGAACCAAAAGATCAAATTGACCAACATGAGTTAGCAGCTGTTATCGTGTGATAGTCAGTTAAGTATGAATGTTGAACATTTCAAAATAAGGATATTTTTTTAGTTTTCAAATCATTCTTGGACTTTTGGGAAAATATCAACTTAAGGGAGAACATTCCATAAAGACTTTAAATTTTTTTAAAAGTCTTTCAAAATATTTTTATTTTGAAATTTAAATTTTTTAATATTACTTAAAAATTAACATTCTTAAATTCTTTTAAATACTTAAAAATTTTCAAAACATTTCTTTGAAAAATTATTTAACTTTTAAAATTTTAAATATTTATAACTTAGAAAATTATCAACTTGTTTTCCAAATTTTACCTTTAAAGTTTTTTTCAAGACTTAGAATTTTTTTTTAATACTGAGAATATTTTTTAGTAAATTCAAAAAATTTATTCGCTGTATAACTAAATTTTATTTTAAACACTTAAGAAACTTTCAAAATTAAATTTTTTTACTTCAAAAATTTTTAAAATAATTTTTTCTTAAATTTTTCCAAGCCTTTTTGTCTTTCAAATTTATTTTTACTTCACTCATAATTTTAGAGTTAGTAGTTACCATTTTCATGCTGAAAATGTGATGACATTGTTTATACGAGATTTATTATTACCGTGAAAGATTATGTGTGTTCTTGAGTCACATATAGTTCGAGAGGAGTTACTCCAAGAAGCACACCATCCAAATTTATAATACATCCAGGTGGTACCCGATGTATTGAGACTTGAAGCATTTCTATTGATGGAACGACATGAAGAAAGACATCGTGGACTTAGTAGCTCGACGTCTAGTATGCCAGCAAGTGGAGGCTGAGCATCAGAGACTATCAGGGTTGTTTCAGTAATTTCTAATACTAGAATGAAAATGGGAGCCTGTTACGATTGACTTTCTAATACTGAAGGGGTCTCGCTCAGGATCGCTCCCGTTGACAACGACCAGATCTCCCACGAAAGACAAAGAGTTAGAGGAACAGAGAGTTCAGACTTCAGATCTCTTCATTTTCCCACCAAATCGACTGAGACAAGTTGCTTCTCTGAGTCTTTTCATGACCTCGTCATCGTGGATTAAGCCACAAAATATAGATCTACTGAAAATTAAGGTAAAGCTCCCTGCCATTCTTCATGCATCATTATCCCAATCCTTGTCTCACCATTGTGAATCTGGGCTCTAGGAACTAATAATTTTTGTGCTAAATAAAAAAAATAAACTCACAGAAGATAAGATCTTGGTTTTGCTTTTGTCTAACTATTAACCTTGTTACTTCAACAATTGCATTCAACAGCCATTCAATAGCCCCTCTCGTTCAGCATCATTCAACATCGCATTCAACTCCATTCAACAATCGTTCGTTCATGGATGCATCTAGCGGAAGTGGTAGCTCTCCTTCCACCACTCAACCTCACACATTATCTCTATCCAAAACGCCAATCATTCATGAGAAAGTAGTAGATATTAGAGGCAAAAGGAAAAAAGTAGCGTATGTATGGTCACACACCCAAAAAATTATAAGGAGAAATGACAAAAATGAGGTCGCTGCTGTTGTTGCTGTTTATAATTATTGCAAAACTGAAGTTCCTGCCCATAGCATAACACATGGGAATAATGGCATTGGTGGACATGTGAAGAAATGCAAAAAGAATCCCCATAATGCAGTGAAGTCAGATTCTTCTCAACCAATCTTAGTCGTCCATGAATAATGCTCTGACACCCCACATCTTTAGCCAAAAAAGGTTGCAGATAAGGTCATCGCATTTGTTGTTAAATATGAGATGTCATTTAGGGTAGTTGAAGGAGTAGGGTTTATAGAGATGATGAAGGAAGCTCAACCTCGATTCAAGATTCCCAACAGAAAGAAAATTGCATATCTTGTATGGGAATTATATGTAGTGGAGGTGGCTAAGATAAAGAGTGTCATTGGTGATCAAAGGGTAAGTATCACGACCGATACTTGGACTTCAATTCAGAATATCAATTATATGGTAATTATAGCTCATTTCTTGGACAATGATTGGAAGTTGCATAAGTGAATAATAAATTTCACCAAGATTACCTCTCACAAAGGAGATGACATTGGCAAAGTTTTAGAAACGTGCTTGAGCAATTGGGAGATAGATAAAGTTTTCACTATCATAGTTGATAATGCTAGCATGAACGATAGAGCGATGGAGTACATGGGTACAAGGCTAAAGGAAATGGGCATTCTATTATTTGATGGTAAGTACTTGTATTTGAGATATTGTTGTTATATTATAAATTTAATTGTCAAGAGTAGGTTGAAGTTTCTTAATGAGTCAGTTGAGTCCATTAAAAACTGTGTGAAGTATATTTACTCTTCTAGGGCACGGTTGGACTTTAGGGAGTGTGCTATCCTATCGAAGATGGATAAAATGTCAACCGTTCCAATGGATGTGCCTACGAGATAGAATTCCACCTATACAATGATTTTTGTTGCATACAAGTTTAAGAAAGTGTTTGGTAGGATGACAGAGAATGTTCAATTTGTTGAATATTTTGAAGAGGTAGATGGTTCGGAGAAAAAAAAAGAGTGGGGACTCCTATGGAAAAAGATTGGAAGAAGGCACAAGTCTTTGTGAATTTTCTCAAGAGATTTCATGATACTACATTGCAACTTAGTGCTACCAAGAAAACTACATCACCTTTGATTTGGGGGGAAATAGTTGCAATGAGGATAGTCATTGAGCAGACAATACTTGACACTACTGATCCTTCATTGCAAGAAGTTGTTAAGAGAATAGAGAGTAAGTTCAAGAAGTATTGGTGTAATATTGAGAAGGTGAACAAGATTGTTTTCCTGGGTCACATTCTAGATTCTCGTTATAAACTTCAAATGATTATGATCCATTTAGGAGATATGAAATTGGATGCTAGTAAAATACAACCCTTTGTTGACGGTTTAAAGAATTGTCTAATGGAATTATATAATGCATATAAAGGGAATTCACCTTTGGATCATATTAATGGGCTTGATGATGGTGATATAGACAAAGATTTGATGAAAATATATAAGAATGATCCAATTAAAGTAAACTACCATATGAAAATGGCTCAAGTAAGAAAAACTCAAAAGCAAACAGAAATAACCAATAAGGTGGACAAGTACTTCTAGGATCCTTTTGTGAAATGGAGCTCAAACTTCAATATTTTGGAATGGGGGAAATGGGAATACAATGGCATTTCTAGTCTTTTCTAAGATTGCCAAGGATATTTTTTTAATCCCTTCGTCTACTGTTTCTAGTAAGAATACTTTTAGCATTGGGAGGAGGGTTGTAGATCCATTTAGGGCATCATTGTATCCCAAAATGGTGGAGGCACTAGTGTGTACAAGTGGCTGCTTAGAAGTGAATAAATTAACTAATACAAAGAGCTAACAGAAGATAAATTCAACTTTTATAAGGATTGCAAAGAAGTGGTCATAGGTAATTGAATATTTAACTTGTTTATTAATTTTTATGAGTACTTTGATTTTTTTTTTTGTATCATTATTTTATGTGAATCACAATATAAATTAACTTTTACAAAATATTTTTTTTAAACAGAAGTGAATATATTTATTTTAGTCATTGATGTTCATGAAGAGGAATGTGGCTCAATAAGTTGGAGTAGGGTAAGTTGGTGTTGATGGATAGAAAAGAAGCGATCGAGGGGAGGTGAATATCGCTCGTTAAAATTTTTTCTTTTGTATCATAAAAATAATAAGAATGTAAAGGAAAATAATAAAACTCATTCAGTTACTTAGTTCGACGCCTATGTCGACTCATACTCCAAGACCCGCGATACTTGATCGCACCGATGGGTAATCCACTATAACTCTTCTTTCCAAAACCTTTAGAAAGAAACAATTCGTATAAATGAAAAGACGGTAACACGCTACTATCTTTTATAAAGTAAAACAATACAAACTTAACTAAAAACTATACCGACAATAGGTAGGGGATGAAACTCTTCAGGCACTTCTTGATGGAGCAGCTTGCTTATGAAGATGAAGCACAGAATAAGAGCACGAACATCAGTTTTGTACATAAGCTAAGTAAAAAATCGATGCTGGAAAAACTTATCATGGCTCAGATCTCGAGTACCCCTTATATAAGCCTTGTATAGTCGGTCGATAAACCGTTCGGTCGACTGATCAGTTCGATCGACTGATCAGTTCAATCGACTGATTCTCCTATCAGTTAACTAAACCCCTTTCTTTTATTCTTCGCTGAGATTTGATCTTCACACATTTTTGAGCTTTTATTGTTCGGTCGGTTGATCCCCTTAATCGGTCGACCTATCTGTGCAATTTCCCTATTTGTTGAGATTTGTCATTAATTCTCCATTAAGTGTATTAATTGTTTGATTGGCCTATCCTTGAGTTCGGACGACCAATCAGGTTGGCTTCCATATTTGCATCTGCGTGATCTCATCTCTTCCATATCATCTAAGTTTGGTCGATCAATCCATGGGTTCGGTCGACCGATCATATCGATTTCTATAAAATAGAGTTAAACAAAATACTTATGCAAAACAAAGTTAGCACAGTAATTTATGATGTATGAGTAGTAAAGTAAGATGCATGGGTAGTAATAGATAGGAAACCTATCTTGATCTCAACTTGAAAACCTACCATTGTCTTCAGTTGGATCAACGCCTAAGGTTGTTCCTTTCCAAAACACGACCTCACCGTCACTCCACTCTAGTTGCTTACCTCAACCTATCTGCCAAACATTAGTCCTCCAGACCTGTTTGGACTTTACCGCTTAGCATCAGATCGGCTCACTGGGGCTTCCTCTCGATACTAGGTCCTCCATACCTATCGAGCTTCCCTACCAAGTATTGGGTCCTCTCAACCCACTTGGACTTCCTGCCTGACTTCCATGATCTGCTAAGACTTTTCTGGTTGAGGAAACATCATGCACACTTAGTTAACTTATCAGATCATATTAATATTTAACTTGAATCGTTGACAATATCAAAACTTGTGTTCGATTCTGGTGTAACCTGCACCAATAATCTCTCCATTTTTGATGTTTGGCAACTAAGATTCATAGTTATGTTTTAAAATATGCAAATATAAGTAACAATCATTTAATTCTCCCCCTGAGTTTAATAATTCCCCCTGAATTTACTATCTCTCTTGCTTTGGCACACATCAAATTTAGGGGTAAAACCACCATCCTCAAAAGTTAAAAAGTAATCTAAGTGGTTCGAAGAATTTAAGTATTAAAATAATTTTTAAACTGCTTAAAATATTCTAGGGTTTGTTAAAAATATCTTGAAAGTTCGTTCAAACTTTTTAAAATAAAATTTTTAAGGTAAAGTTGTCACACCTTAGAGGAGTCCCTACCGGACAAACAAACAACATCTCCTCTGTAATAGTGACAATTGAGAGATATATACAATGCCACAATCCTACTCACAAGCTATTAACAACCCACACGCCTGGAACATACACGATATCACAGTTATATACGCAGCACACATGACTGGAACAGAAATAACATAACCACGTAGTTATATAATAAGCATGTAAAATATCGAAAATAGGCGAATATTAATAAGGAAATTTTTCGGAATTTTTGGAAATTTTCCGAGAATTTTTCAGAGCTCGTACGGACAAGTTAACGGGGATAAAAACGGGGTCCGGGAAAGACTGTTTAGGCCACCCCATTTAATGAGGAAAAGTTTTATTTTCTTTTACTTTTCCTTTTTGTTTTGTTTTTCTTCTTTTTCTTTCCCTCGCCAAACCCCTCACCCGACCCGACGGTTTCCATTTCTTCCCCGATTCTTCACTGTGCCGTTCCTTCTCCACACTACGACGCTGACTTCACCACCCTAGCGCCGGCCACTGCCTCCTCTTCTCCGAGCTTGATCTCTGCCCACCGACGCCGAGCCATGCCCTAGTTTCCACTGCCGCCACCACCACAAGGAATAGCGGCGATGCCCCCACAGCCGACGCTGCCGAGAATCCTCTCTGCCTTAGCGTCGACGCCCCATTTCCGACGCCACAGCGTCGCGGCCGGACGCTAGCCACCCGAGCTCTCGTCGCCGACTAACTCCCTGTGCCCTAGATTTTTGGGTTCACAGCCACCGCCCCTCTCCAATCTTCTCTCTGCCCTAGTGCCGTCTGTCGTCCTTGCTTCTGCCCTAGCCGAGCCTCACACTTGTGTGAGTTGCTGCCCTGGGTTCTGCCGAGCCTCACGTTCCTCTCTAATCTCCTCTGTGCCAGCCACCAGGTCCGACCCAGCGCTGGCCGCCAGCTAATTTTCCTGTGCCCTAGTCGCCGCTGTGAGGTTCGAGCCGACCAGCAGATTCACAGCCACCACAGTCGGCCAAGTTCCCTCTTTCGTGCCGCTGTCTCTGTACCACACTGCTGCCGGCCACCAGGTCCAGCCGAGTCTTGTAGATTTTGGGAGGTAAGAAATTGTGTTATGTAATTAGGATTTCTTAAATGGGTAATTTGTATATCTCAATCTGATCCGAGCAGTGGGGAAGGTTTTCTGTAGGGTTTGCTTTGCTGTGGATTGATCTTGGAACCGGCAGTCACACCTTCCAACTTCTCTTTGATTTTTAGCAGCAAGATTGGCTGTGGGAATTGAGGTAAAGAATTTGGATTTATTTGATTAGTTGAATATGTATTGAATTTGGGCTAAGTCGGGTAAGATGCTATGCTTGATTATGTTTATTTCAAATCCTAATTCGAATGGAATATTTAGAATCAGTTGAGGAGTTAAATGATCTAATTAGAGTTTATAATTGGATCCAGATTTATGATAGCTTCTCGAGGATTTGATTTAGTTAATTATTTATATGAAATTAGCTAAATATAGATATCATGTATTACAGGACTTTGACGCGAGACGAGTATCTCGATTATCGGATTGGACCTTTTCTATTGGAGGCGGGTACCTTGACTTATCTTTTTGATCTGTCATGTTGATATGTCTAGTAGGTTATAGCCTTTAGTAATAATTATGTTCGTCCTTGTTTCGGTAAGTCACTACCGGATACCTGTTACATGCTTGCTTGCTCACCTGATACGCATTTTATGCTAGTACCCACATGATTATATATATATATATATGCTTAGAGAGGTAGTGACATACCATGCTTGTTATGTTCAGGACCTAGGTTTTTGATATCCTATCTGACCTGTGTACTTTAGATCTTCGTATTTGACCATCGATATTACGGTACTCATTTTATATATATGGATATGATTATGCTGATCAGTTTATTGCTATGCTTAGTGTCATGCATCATGATTGCATGCTGTGTGATAGTCCGCTCCATTATTGTTGAGCACATCGCCGGTTACATGGATCTGCACACACCACCACTCATGGGTTAGTGGTCGATTCAGGCAGTGTGTGTTGCAGGGGGGACTTTTTTTGGCTCCGTTGGTCCGCTCATGGGTAGCGTGATGCAACGTGTTAGCCGGCAGGGATTCCTCCCCGTCATCGTGTACCGGGAGTTGAGAGCATTGCGCTCCCCCATTTATGATTTGGGGTAGGAGGATAGGTGTACTCCGACAGCATCCCGTCCACTCGGTCACTCATCAGGAGTAGTGACGACAGAGTGCACGGTTGCCATAGCCCTACCCACTCGACCTCACTATTGTGTGTGAGATGACTGACTGGCGTCAGGGGTGACCAGGACGCATCATTGGCATCATACGCATTTATGCATTTACTGCTTGTGTTTGCTACACTTATATGCTGCATTTGGATGGATGCATATGTTTGACATGCATATAGGATTTATGACACTTCCGGTCGGACGACCTGATTATTCTGATAGGTGGCCCTGGTGAGTATAGTACTCTTCAGTCTTTTCTATTGTGCATTACCTTCTTTTGTTCAGGAGACTGTACTCCATAGTTATTACTATTTGTTATAGTTTACTATACATGTCAACTACGTATCTACTGAGTTGTTGAACTCACCCCCGTGGACACTATCTTTTTCAGGTACTAGGTTATTTATGGAGACGCTTGGAGTATCCTAGTTGCCGGTCCCCACGTCACATCAGAAGACCTGTCTCTGCCTTTGTTTATTGTTATTTTTGGTATATGTATTTGTGTACTTAGCTTTGTGTTCCGATTTTGTGTTCGGAGTATTGTTTTGGTTGTGTGGTGTAAGCCTAGCCGGCTAGCAGTGTTTTATTTGGTTTTGTATGGGCTTGTATTTTTATGTTTATCCGCTGTATTGGTTTTGTTTCAACCGTGTAGGCTGATGATATATATATAACTGCGCGGTTGTGTGTATATTCCAGCCGTCTGTGGCTGATGTATATTATGCCTGTAGAAATGCTTCAGATTGTCACCCGTACAGGGGAGGTGCTGCCGAAATTTCTTCGGACAGGGACTCTTCTGGGGCGTGACAAAGCATCCCACAAGGTTGTATCAAAAACATAGTGGAATACATAGGGAAGCCACACAAACCAAAAGATACAATGCATGGCGACACAACTTAAACACAATAAAATACCAAAATGATAAAATAGCCACGTGGCTAAACACTAATACAATACCAATACCATAAAGAAAATATGTAAGAAGACAAGAGCGAAGTAAAGACCATCTTCTGATGTGACGTAGGACTAGAAGACAGGATACTCCAAGCAACTCCACAATCATCTACCTGCTACTTGAGAAAAAAGACAACACACAAATACAGTGGTGAATGTGGGTTACTCAATGGGTAATAGACAAGATAGTATATGGTATATATAAAACATGAAGATCAAAGTATACAGTTTCAGGAGGAAATAAAGAACATGATCATATACGATATAATCAATGCATAAAATCATAACTGACATAATGAATATACATACCTAATCTGGAACCAACATATATGGTATAATGATCAATAAACTCACTGGGAATCAGCAACAGATCTACTCGTAACACTTGAGTAATATAACTGACAACATATACATGTAGGATAAATGAACATGTATGAAGTATGACATCCATATGTAACAATCATATCTCAAGTAAGTACAATATATCACAATCACATGTAGCTAGCATCTACTAGATATGTATGCAAATATATCTCCAAGGGATGCACCGCGCATTATATGCAATGTGCCTGCATGTATGCACTACTCCTATACCCAGCTCACAGTCGGCATTATATTTGAGTGATCGAACGAGCAGGACTGTGATAACTACTCACGTCTCTAAGCTACAACTACATCAATGTGGCCAAGACGGGCAGGATGCAAAGTAGCTATCTAGCTACATAACAGCGAGGGTCACTGTCTGCGTGACTCCATGACACCACTACACAAAGTGGTCGGGCGGCATGACAGGACAAGCTCCACTCCATACCACCATTTCTCCCCTGAGTGGTCGAATGGCCAGTTAGAAATGACTGACAACTAGCTCATACCACAAGGAAGCAATGGTCATCAGCATGTAGTACAATAATGAGCATGATGTAAATAATCATGATATAGACATGTCATCATCAATGCAACAACCTAATCTACATAGGAATAATAATCATGAGATTTCCATCAATGACACCAAACACGTGTTCTCACCCAACATAGGTATAATCGACATGAAACCTCTAATAACACACCACATAAGTACAATCCACATGATCCTCCAAGAATCACACCAGACACATATGATCACCAAAATATGTACTATCGACATAATTCCTTCAATAGTATACACCAGACACATGTGTACACACAGCATAGGTACAATCAACATGATTCCTCCAATAGTAAACACCGGACATGTGTACACATACAATATACAAATGGACAGCTAATGTGGTGACTCCTACAACATATACCAATCATGTGTATACTTAACATCAAAATCCATTATCAGCATGTTAACTCGGTTAACAAGATATCTCCTACAATACATACTCTACATATATATACACAACAGAGTATAGATATCCAAAAGCCAAGACTGTATATAAAATAACTAGATCATTTCTAAGGTCAAGCAGATAAGTCTCAAGCAGGATATCAAATGAATAGATTTAAAGTAAAGCAAACTAATCCATCAATCAAAAGCAATCATGCACTAAGTTTAAAGAACTAAAGAGACCAAGGAAGAAATATTCACCTTTATCTGTCGATCGTGCCAAACAATCCCACGTCGAGACGCTCATCCCGAATCAAAGTTCTACGATCACATAATGTATTTATCTAATTACATATGTAGCAAATAGCTAAATAAAATTCCCAATCTAATTAGGGTAACTCTAATCAAACATGATCTTTGAGTAATCCCTTAATTAATCTTAATCATACTACAACCTAATTATATTAGATTTATACATGAATCATCAATTAATCCAATCATTTAATCCTTGAGTTACTCAACTTCTTAATTATCATGAATCCATTAATTCATTACCAATTCATCAACTATTCTTATCCTAGAAATCAAATTAACTTCTTATCTCCATTTCATAATAAATTTCAATTCCATAATCTAATCTAATACAGAATGAAATTAATCCATACTTAACCTAATTTTGAGTGCTACTTACCCAAATCCAATGCACTCTACTATTGGCTTGTTGGCTCATGGTTGGAGCAACCCACTGCTGATGATGGTGGACAATACCAAATGAAACCATTTTCCTTCAAAAATAGAAACCCCAATTAGTATCCAATGTAGATTCAACCCCCAAATCTTCTACTAGGTTTAGCAGATTACCTCTTAGATGACTGTGTTGCTCCCCCAATCACGGCTAGCTCAAATGTTGGTCACGATTGCTCACTGGCGACTGTAGCCACAACACCACATCGACAAAAGGAACAGTGATGTGTGGACGATGGTGTCGCCGAAGAGATCAGGAGGAAGAAGGGGTTCGACGACGGCTGGACTTGGCACCGAAGAAGGAATGACGGTACACAGAGAAACCAACTCTCTCACGATGGCTGATGGCGTCGATGTCACCATGCTGGCCTCACAAAGTGGTGACAATGGAATGGCAATGATCAGGCAGCAGCGATCGGGCGGGGGCTGTGATAACCATGATTTTGGTTGTATTATCTTGATTCATAATTCAAGTTTTTAATGATATTTCATAGATTGAATTCATATGTACATCACATTTCATAATTACATTTGATCTTGGATTTAATTGTTTAACCTATAATCATGGTATTTGATGCTAATATTTTGATATTTTCTTTGTAGGCATCAAAAGGGTCATAGACCCGATCAGATCAGACCACATTTGGGCTCAAATCTAGGGCTAATCAACTCGATCAAGCCTTGGAGCGATTGAGACCGTTCATTGAAGATCGGAGAGATCTGAACCATCCGTCAAGGATCTGGTCCATCCAACCTAATGAGGAGCAGGTCTCGTCCGTTGATGAAGATCCAGAGATTTTGATCCAGATCCAAGACGATCTAACCGTTGATCAAGACTTGAACTAATTTGGACCGTCTGATCAGATTTGAGAAGGGTTTAAAAGCCGCAAAAAGCTACTGTGTTCCCGGAGCTCGATGTTTCTCACGATTTTTCTACCGTTCACTCTTCTTCTTCAACAACGCCGCAACTTCCATTCACAATCCAGATCTCACTTCCAAATTCTTTTCTTCGACAGAGAATTCAGGGTTTCTCGGCGATCAGCAATTGAAGAACAGATCGTGATCGTGGGCGTTCCCTAGATCTGCGGCATTTCTCTTCCGTGATCCGTATTCACCTCAGATAGAAGGGCACTCTCTAGATCTCAGATTCCAGGCGTCTACGGAGGTTGGCTGGAGTTTTTCCTGAAGCTTCCGTAATCATTCTACTTTCGCATAAGCTCGTAGCTTGAAATCGAACTGATCAATCGATTGAAGCTCCGATTGTCATCTTCTTCCTCTGTTCTTCATGCAACAAGATTGTGAGCTTGAAGGGTGTTCCCTGCGGCTTGGCGATTCTTATTTACTGGCTAAAGATCTGATACAACTGTTGATGAGCTTGAAGGGCGTTCCCTGCGACTCCTATGCAAATCGGCAGAGAGAAGGAATTGGAGCTCAGATTTGAATTGTGATTGTTTATTTTTACCTAGTTTAGATATTTGTTTTCAAGCATCTATGTTTTAATTGTTCTTCTTTAGAAAACCCCAATCAGATTTGAATTTAGTCATAGTCAATAACTGAGATTAGTATCTCTATTTCTTGATTTCTGTTGGGATTGAAATTATAGTTTAAGGTTTAATAGTTAATTCTGCACAAGCATCTCAAGTTTGATCAGTTTCGTTGATAATTTAGGAGCTCCAATAGTTAGTTATATCTTCATTGCATACTAACTAGCTTTTGCAAGTTTATTTCTTAATAGGTTACACCAAAGACATTTGTCAATTTGAAAATTCTAGATTCCATTCTAGACATCTTGTTTTAACAGTTTCTGATCAGATTGAGAGTAGTATTGGACAACTTAGTTAGTTAAGGAGTTTCGATTATGATAAATCCGAATTAAAACAAGAGTTTAGATGAGCTGTTGAATGAGATTTAGGTTCTATAGGTTTTGAATTCTGTAGCTATTTTCTGGCTTCTGACATTGTGCAGCAACTTATTCGAAATGCTTCTTGAAGAATTTGATGCTAGGTGTTGTTGCCTCTTCAATTCTCTTATTTGCTGCTTTGTAGTTTTATTTTAGTAGAGGGAAGTTGTGAAGTGAGATTTGGCTCGGTTTGAATCAGTCTTTAGTTTTCTTCTCAATTGTTAGGAGTTTAATTCCTAAGTTCGTTCAGATCTCTCTTAGAATTGTTAAAAGTGTTTTCTTGAGTCGATTCTATTTCACATGGACAATTGATTGAACACACATTTACTAGTTATCCTTGGAAAAATATGACTTGGGACTCATTGCTACAACGCTTGTTTTAATTTTAATGAGTTCCTTATTTTTTATTAATTTGGAGCACCTAGTGACATGTGAAAAAGGCCAACGCCAAATTTTGGCTACCAGGATTCATAAACTCTAATACTTAGCCTGGAGGTCTAGAGTTCGAATCCTGGGGAAGGCAAAAATCCACTGGCCAGGGATGGGAAGACCTAGTGAGTGACGACACGGCCGAGGGTCGTTGGTCGACGACATAAGGGGTCGCTAGTTGGACCGCCATTGTGGCCGCCCAAGGGACCACCAAGGGGCCGCCAGTTGGGCCGCTAGTGTGGCCGGCCAAGGAGCTGAGGGGCCGGGTCGTTACAATAAAAGGCGCCTTTTTATTGTAACGACCCGGCCCCTCGGCCCCTTGGGCGGCCCATTTGGTGGTCCCTTGGGCGGCCCAACTGGCGACCCCTTATGTTGTCGACCGACGACGCTCGACCGTGCTGTTACTCACTAGGACTTCCCACCCCTGGCCAGTGGATTTTTGCTTTCCCCAGGATTCGAACTCTGGACCTCCAGGCTAAGTACTAGAGTTTTTGAATCCTGGTAGCCAAGTGAGTAACGACACGGCCGAGGGTCATCGGTCGACGACATAAGGGGTCGCCAGTTGGGCCGCCAGTTGGGCCGCCCAAGGGACCACCAAATGAGCCACCAGTTGGGCCGCCCAAGGGGTCGAGGGGCCGGGTCGTTACACCTGGTATCGAGAGCAAGCCTGAGTGAGCCGATCTGATGCTAAGCGGTAAAATCCAAACAGGTCTGGAGGACTAATGTTTGGCAGATAGGTTGAGATAAGCAACTAGAGTGGAGCGACGGTGAGGTCGTGTTCTGGAAAGGAACAACCTTAGGCGTTGATCCAACTAAAGACAACGGTACGTTTTCAAGTTGAGATCAAGATAGGTTTCCTATCTATTACTACCCATGCATCATAAATTACTGTGCTAACTTTGTTTTGCATAAGTATTTTGTTTAATCTATTTTATAGAAATCGATATGATCGGTCGACCGAACCCATGGATTGATCGACCAAAACTAGATGATATGGAAGAGAGGAGATCACGCAGATACAAATATGGAAGCCAGCCTGATCGGTCGTCCAAACTCAGGGATCGGTCAATCGAACAATTAATACACTTAATGGAGAATTAATGACAAATCTCGACAAATAGGGAAATTACACAGATAGGTCGACCGATTAAGGGGATCAGCCGACCGAACAATAAATGCTCATAAATGTGTGAAGATCAAATCTCAGTGAAAAATAAAAGAAAGGCGTTTAGTCAACTGATAGGAGAATCAGTCGACCGAACTGATCAGTTGATCGAACTGATCAGTCAACCGAACGGTTTATCGATCGACTATACAAGGCTTATATAAGGGGTACTCGAGATCTGAGCCATGATAAGTTTTTCCAGCATCGATTTTTTACTTAGCTTATGTACAAAACTGATGTTCGTGCTCTTATTCTGTGCTTCATTTTCATAAGCAAGCTGCTCCATCAAGAAGTGCCTAAAGAGTTTCATCCCCTACCTATTGTCGGTATAGTTTTTAGTTAAGTTAGCATTGTTTTACTTTATAAAAGATAGTAGCGTGTTACCGTTTTTTCATTTATACGAATCGTTTCTTTCTAAAGGTTTTGGAAAGAAGAGTTATAGTGGATTACCCATCGGTGCGATCAAGTATCGCGGGTCTTGGAGTATGAGTCGACATAGGCGTCGAACTAAGTAACTGAATGAGTTTTATTATTTTCCTTTACATTCTTATTATTTTTATGATACAAAAGAAAAAATTTTAACGAGCGATATTCACCTCCCCTCGATCGCTCCTTTTCTATGCATCAACACCAACTTACCCTACTCCAACTTATTGAGCCACATTCCTCTTCATGAACATCAATGACTAAAATAAATAGATTCACTTCTGTTTAAAAAAAATATTTTGTAAAAGTTAATTTATATTGTGATTCACATAAAATAATGATACAAAAAAAAAAAATCAAAGTACTCATAAAAATTAATAAACAAGTTAAATATTCAATTACCTATGACCACTTCTTTGCAATCCTTATAAAAGTTGAATTTATCTTCTGTCAGCTCTTTGTATAAGTTAATTTCTTCACCTCTAAGCAGCCACTTGTACACACTAGTGCCTCCACCATTTTGGGATACAATGATGCCCTAAATGGATCTACAACCCTCCTCCCAATGCTAAAAGTATTCTTACTAAAAACAGTAGACGAAGGGATTAAAAAAATATCCTTGGCAATCTTAGAAAAGACTAGAAATGCCATTGTATTCCCATTTCCCCCATTCCAAAATATCGAAGTTTGAGCTCCATTTTACAAAAGGATCCTAGAAGTACTTGTCCATCTTATTGGTTATTTCTGCTTGCTTTTGAGTTTTTCTTACTTGAGCCATTTTCATATGGTAGTTTACTTTAATGGGATCATTCTTATATATTTTCATCAAATCTTTGTCTATATCACCATCATCAAGCCCATTAATATGATCCAAAGGTGAATTCCCTTTATATGCATTATATAATTCCATTAGACAATTCTTTAAACCGTCAACAAAGGATTGTATTTTACTAGCATCCAATTTCATATCTCCTAAATGGATCCTAATCATTTGAAGTTTATAACGAGAATCTAGAATATGACCCAGGAAAACAATCTTGTTCACCTTCTCAATATTACCCCAATACTTCTTGAACTTACTCTCTATTCTCTTAACAACTTCTTGCAATGAAGGATCAGTAATGTCAAGTATTGTCTGGTCAATGACTGTCCTCATTGCAACTATTTCCCCCCAAATCAAGGGTGATGTAGTTTTCTTGGTAGCACTAAGTTGCAATGTAGTATCATGAAATCTCTTGAGAAAATTCACAAAGACTTGTGCCTTCTTCCAATCTTTTTCCATAGGAGTCCCCACTCTCTTTTTCTTCTCCGAACCATCTACCTCTTCAAAATATTCAACAAATTGAACATTCTCTGTCATCCTACCAAACACTTTCTTAAACTTGTATGCAACAAAAATCATTGTATAGGTGGAATTCTATCTCGTAGGCACATCCATTGGAGCGGTTGACATTTTATCCTTCTTTGATAGGATAGCACACTCCCTAAAGTCCAACCATGCCCTAGAAGAGTCAATATACTTCACACAGTTCCTAATGGACTCAACTGACTCATTAAGAAACTTCAACCTACTCTTGACAATTAAATTTATAATATAACAACAATATCTCAAATACAAGTACTTACCATCAAATAATAAAGTGCCCATTTCCTTTAGCCTCGTACCCATGTACTCCATCGCTTTATCGTTCATGCTAGCATTATCAACTATGATAGTGAAAACTTTATCTATCCCCCAATCGCTCAAGCACATTTCTAAAACTTTGCCAATGTCATCTCCTTTGTGAGAGGTAATCTTGGTGAAATTTATTATTCACTTATGTAACTTCCAATCATTGTCCAAGAAATGAGTTATAATTACCATGTAATTGATATTCTGAATTGAGGTCCAAGTATCAGTCATGATACTTACCCTTTGATCATCAATGACACTCTTTATCTTAGCCACCTCCACTACATATAATTCCCATACAAGATATGCAATTTTCTTTTTGTTGGGAATATTGAATTCTTCCTTCATCATCTCTACAAACCCTACTCCTTCAACTACCCTAAATGGCATCTCATATTTAACAACAAATGCGATGACCATATCTATAAGCTTTTTTTGGCTAAAGATATGGGGAGTCAGAGCATTATTCATGGATGACTGTGTTAATATTGGTTGAGAAGAATCTGACTTCACTGCATTATGGGGATTCTTTTTGCATTTCTTCACATGTCCATCAATGCTATTATTCCCATGTGTTATGCTATGGGCAGGAACTTCAGTTTTGCAATAATTATAAACAGCAACAACAACAGCGACCTCATTTTTGTCATTTCTCCTTATAAGTTTTCGGGTGTGTGACCATACATCTACTACTTTTTTCCTTTTGCCTCTAATATCTACTACTTTCTCATGAATGATTGGCGTTTTGGATGGAGATAATGTGTTAGGTTGAGTGTTGGAAGGAGAGCTACCACTTCCGCTAGATGCATCCATGAATGAATGATTGTTGAACGGAGTTGAATGCGATGTTGAATGATGTTGAACGAGAGGGGCTGTTGAATGCAATTGTTGAAGTAACAAGGTTAGCAGTTAGACAAAAGCAAAACCAAGATCTTATCTTCTGTGAGTTTATTTTTTTTATTTAGCACAAAAATTATTAGTTCCTGGAGGCCAGATTCACAATGGTGAGACGAGGATTGGGATAATGATGCATGAAGAATGGCAGGGAGCTTTACCTTAATTTTTAGTAGATCTATATTTTGCTACTTAATCCATGATGACGAGGTCATGAAAAGACTCAGAGAAGCAACTTGTCTCAGTCGATTTGGTGGGAAAATGAAGAGATCTGAAGTCTGAACTCTCTGTTCCTCTAACCCTTTGTCTTTCGTGGGAGATTTGGTCGTCGCCAATGGGAGCGATCCTGAGTGAGACCCCTTCAGTTGTTGGAAATGAATGCCACCATCACAATATGGATGCACGGCTTAAACGGTTGAATGGCAAAGGCGTGAACGACGAAGGCATGCAACTGTTGAATGAGAATATGAGATTGAGAATTGAGATGTGTTACACTGTTACAGTTGCTTGCTTTAGTCTTTAACCCTAGGCCTAGTAAACTTTTCTTACTTGTTTTTCATAAGCCCAATAAACTTTTCTATGTTTTTTTAAAAGTCAAATTAAAAAATATTAGTAATATATTGGGGCCAGGTTGGGAATCCTGTCGGGTAAAGCTTGTGGTCCCGATCCTTTTTCCAATTTTGATCGTGTTGGGAAAAATCTCAACCACTCAGGTCGAGAAAAATTTGTGTCGCGAATAGGTTGGGACTCGGCAAGGGTCAGAAATATTGTCTCAAATGTTAGCCCTACCCGCAAGCATCTGATCACTCTTGCAAGGTCACCTCATATGGTATCCGGTCTAGAGCATGACTTTGATACCACTTGTTAGGACCAAAAGAATTTACATATCTCTATAATGGTATAATATTATTCATTTTTAGCCTAAGTACTCATGAATTTATTTTTGGGCTCTATCCAAAAAATTTTATATCAATGAAGATATTTTTCTATCTTTAAACTCATGATATTTTTTTATGTATTTTTAATGTGTAATTTTGGTTATATTTCCAACATAAGTGAATGATTTAACTAGGTCTGAAAAACATAACAAGTTGTTATCTTTGTAGAAAGATAAAGACATAATTAAAGTACTCAAAATCATGTATATAGAGGCTAATTGATCGAAAATATTTTCAAGATTTACTAAGTGAAAAAAAATGAGTTATGAAAATTCTAGTGGAATGCAACTTAGATTAAAATGAGTAAAAGAAATTTAGTAGAGAATTCCAAGGGAGCTTGAAAGTGTGGTGAAGCTAAAGTGTTAATGACTTGAAGCCTATTTTTGGTATATTGAAGTTTGGTTATTATTGTTACTGTTATTATTGAGGAAAATAATACTCATATGTGCTCCAGTACAAAAGGGTTGTTTTGATAGGAATAGCAATAGAGTTTAAGTTTAGTTTATTTATGTTATTATTAATACATGCAATGACTTGTATAGTGTACATGGGGCTTGTGTAATCTATTGACTTGACAGAGAAGTTAATTAATTTTTTAATAGTCAAGATAAATGTAATGGAGAAGGAATTTTAAGGGAGTTAAAAAGTGTATTAGTAGGTGCTATAATATCTATCATTTAATCAAAAAGCATAAGATTCAAATGTCATATATATATATATATATATATATATATATATTGAGTATATTCATTTTCTCACATCCATTGTAATATTAACACTAATTATTTATGTGTCCCACTGTCTATTCATTCATCTTTATTTTTATTATATATTAAATGAATACAATTTCAATTTTATTTATACAATCTATATGATTATTATTTAAAATAAATAATAATAATAATTTTAAATATATTTTTTATGTAAAATATTTTTTTCTTATTTTTATGAGTGCCATTTATTTAAAATTAAAATATTATTATAAATTTGAAATTAAAGAGTACAACATTTAAAAAAATTATACTTGCATAAAATTAAAATACAATACTTTCAAGGATTATTGTTGTATTGTGACTAAATATATTCAACTAAATCTGTACGAAATTGGTGATGCACATGACTGTTACGTAGTTCAAAATTTGTCTGGAGATAATCATGAAATCTTCGATTTGAACCTTGGACGAGTTGTGCAGGTTCATCACTTTCATCGTTGTACCAATTTCTCACCTGACCCCCTCATCTTCAATAATCATGTTGTGTAAAATAATGCATACTAACATTATATGTTTTAACTTTTTTTTGTACCAATAATGAACTGGACCTCCGATAATTGCCCATTGAGCTTAAAGCACTCCAAATTCTCATTCAACATCTTTTCTTACAGTCTCTTGTCTTTTCTTAAACAACCTCCTCTTGAGATCTTTCAAGCAAGGAAAAGTCTTCACAAAAGTAGTCCATTCTGGATATATTTCATTTGTTAGATAATACTCCTTCATATATTGAGTCTCCTTAATCGTGAAATTAATCTCCGGGGTATTTTCTTGTAAGACACTATTGAACATGGGAGATTCGTACAATACATTAATATCATTACATGAACTTGCGACACCAAAGAATACATGTCATATCCATAAGTCTTGAGACACGACCACTTCAAGCACGATTACTGGTGATCCATAACCTCTTGTAAACTGACCTTTCCATACAACTGGATAATTTTTCCATTCACAATGCATGCAATCAATGCTGCCCAACATTCTAGGGAAGTCGTGCCTCTCATCATGCATTTGAAGAGACGTTGAACATCATCAACATTCAGCCTTCTCAAGTATCGATCACCAAATAGTTCAACCACATAACCACAAAACTTGAAAAGACACTTGATGGAAGTTGATTCACCCATACGTAGATAATCATCAAGATGGTCAGCTAGAACTACATAAGATAATTGGCAAATTGTAGCCATGCATTTTTATAGTTGTGACAAGCCTTTTCTTCTTGTAGCATCATCCCTCTATTGAAAAAATACGAAGAAGGACTCTCAAGTGCCTTCGCTATGCAATAAAATAAATTTCTTCCCATGCAAAATCATCTTTGAAATATTTGATCTGGATACACTAGGTTTGTCGAGAAATAATCATTGAATAGCCTCGCATGCCCGACTTCATGATTTCTTAGGATGAACCTTCTTAATTCTTTGTCACATCTCGTTATTACTTTGATATGTTTCCACTATTTGTCGGCTTTGTTGAAGTATCAATGACATTAGTTCATTCCCTATATCATAACCTTCATCAACAGCTTCAACTTGGACTTCATTTTCACTTGTTGAGTCAGAGCTAAATATTGAGACATTTTGGAGGAAATTAATTCAAGTCTATGTTTAGAATGAAGAATTGTAGAGCATAATGTGTCTATTTATTTTTTTCTTATCAACGACTATATTAGAACGGATATATTCCAACGGCTACTTTCCATTAATCGAAATGTACATTAATTGTACATATATTCCAACGAATATATTAATAGAATGATTCTCATGAATTGTGCATTAATTATGGATACTTGTTTGGGTGAACCACCCTATTTATTTTTTTTTCTTTATGAATAAAATATTTGAAAAACAAAGAAGCTAGCGTCTCAATCAGGCCAACTAAGAAAGCATTAATTAAAAAAGTACAATAATAGAAAATTACATTAATTGAAAAGTACAATAATTGCAAATTACAATAAATGGAAATTACATATTCCATCTTTCCCTAATCTCTTGACATAGATGTTCTTGGATGATAAATTGCTCCTCTGTCATTTGTGCAGTGTCCGTTGAAAGGATTGCATATTCCTTTAGTTGAACTTTGGCTAAGGCAACTTTTGCTTTCATCTCGATAGTATTTTCTTTCATCTTCTCAACTTTGAGTTGTTTTTTTCATTTAGCTTCAACCATTTTTATACTTGTATATTTAGTAAACTTTGCAAATATATTGTCCAAATTTGTTGTCATACCTTCAATGTTTGATTTCATTTTGCTTTTTCCCTTTCTTTTTGCTGCATTCTGGATGAGTTTCTTCTTCATTTAGGTCTACATGTGGACTTGTATCTTGGTTCGATGAGGTGTTGTTTGCCCCTAATTCTGAGGTCATTGCCTTCGTCATGCAAATAAGGTGATCAACGGACTATGGAGTAAACATTGAATAGTCTTTTATGATTTTCCATACATGCTCAAGATTAAATGCAATGCCATTCTTTTCCTCACGATGCATGTTTTTCATATGCAAGCCGCAATATGTCTTCATCACTGTGACTGCTATGATACACACTATAAATACTATTGTAATTTGTGTTGAAGCGATATATTTTTTTGTATGGTATTATGCTAGTGTGATCGTATAACACTTGTAATTTATTGGGTGTACCTGGAGGACTATTCTCATTGTAGTAGGTTGCAATACGTCCCCATAAAGCATTCACCTTCTGATCATTGTCGATGATTGGATCATTATTGATAGTAACAAACGATCTCACAAAAATCTCGTCTTAAACCTTACTCCAAGTTGACCGCTTTCTCTACCCGTAGTGCCAAAATCTGCCTTCTCTAAATTTATGAGTTCAAATGGGGATTCACGGTTAGACAGTTGAGTTTCTGGAACAAAAGTTAGAGTAAATGGTTCATTTTCCATCGAAGATGTAAAAGGTATACCGGTTACATGTGAATTAGATGGATAATTTTGTGGATATGAATTGTATGGATAATTTGGTGGATACGTACCATATGGATTTGGTGGGTATGAATTATGTAGATAATTTGGTGGATATTGAAAATATGGATAATTTAGTGGAATTTGTGAATTTTGGGGAGAAACATTTTCTTCCGGCAATTTTTGGTAATTCACAAAATTGTCAAAAAATCCTCGATTATTTTCAGTCATTTTGAAGGAAAATAGGAGGAGAAGATTTTTAAAGAGATTTAGGTGTTTGAAAGATTAAAATAAGGTGATGAGTATTTATAGATTCAATTTTGATTTTTTAATTAAAATAGTCATTAACTAGCAGTTGATTTTTAATTTTAAAATATTTAATTTTTATTCTTTTTTATAGAAAAAATATATGTATTAATAAAAAAAATTAAAACCAACCCATGTGGGGGTGGGTCAGCCTTGTGCCCACCCTCACGTACGCACGCAGACAAAGAAAAAAAAAGCAAAGAAAAATTCAATGAACGCGTTCATTGAAATGAACGAGTTCATTAAAATGGTAGGCCAGCTTTGTTTAAAATTTTCTCTATATTAGATTTATAACACCATATTAATTCATTCACCGTGGATGCTCTTAGGCATCCATAATGGGGTGTTAAATGGACAATATAATGCTCATTTAACACCCCTCTTCATTGTATAATGGCCACTCACAGGAGAGAGAGAGGGGGGAAAATGTTAAGACTGATGAATGTTGTCTATCCCTCTGTCATTTTTTTTGTATTTTTTTAAATAGTAATAAATATATTTAAAATTTTTAATATTATTCTTAAAAATAGTAAAATTATTTTTTAAAAAGTAAGATTATTATTAAAAAATAATAATAATTTAAATATTTTAAAATATATTTATTTAATATGATATAATTTTAAGATGATTGAGTGGATTGTAGGACCCATAAATAATGAAGGTTAATGTTAAAAGGAATGTGGGTGAAAAAGATATGTTGTCATAATGAGTATGTGACAGTGGACCCCATATTTTTTGATGAGGTGGTGAGTGTTATAATGAGAGTGAGTTGTGGATGCTCTAGCATGAGGTCCACTACCACGTGCTCATTATAACAACATATCTCTTTCACCCATATTCATTTTAACATTAATACTCATTATTTATAAGTTCCAAAGTCCACTCAATTATCTTAAAATTATATCATATTAAATAAATATATTTTAAAATATTTAAATTATTATTATTATTTTTAATAATAATCTTACTTTTAAAAAATAATTTTAAAATCAGATTATTACCGTTTAAAAAAAGGAAAAAAAAATTAAAAAAAGATGGGAGAGATATGAACGACGTTCATCCCAATGTCCCCTTCTCTCTCTCCCGTATAATGCTCACTCATAATGGAGATGAGTGTTAAATGGACATTAATGCTCATTTAACACTCCATTGTGAGTGCCCTTGGAGTTGAAGTTTATTTGGAGTATATTGTACTTTGGCTATCAATTTTCATTTTGATAACTTGGTGTTCAATTTTTATAATCCAATTAATTTGGAAGATGGTCGATTCAATTGTATAACAGTTTTTCATCGATCCTAAAGGTAAATCATGGAAGCATAGCATCAAGTTGTCGATATCCAATCCCCACAGTTTTTGTCGTCCTTGTAAAGATCATCCAACACTGAATCAGTATTCTTCTTGTGAAGACAAACTCATAGATTTTTTCAAACTCATGGACTTTTTTTCCACCCATGAATACTTTGGCTGACCGCATAGCCTAAAATTTTCAACTAAATTCAACATCAAATATGTCTCAGTAGAGAATTGAATCGTGGCATTCTAACTTCTAAGAATCCTCGTTACGGCTCGGGTTAAGACACGATATTAAGGTCTATGCCTAGGGCCTTAATAAAATTAGGACCCATTATTATTAAAAAAAATTAAATATATTTATTGTTTAAAATTTAATTCTGGATAGAACCGTCGATTCCATTTTAAGCAGGACTCTTTGATTTCGTGCACAAATATCAACAGTACACATTTATCAATTACAATGGTAACTTCAATTAATGATATATTAATTATAATTATTATATCCTCCAACGAATTCTATCTTAAGCTACCACCATCTAATATCATTTTCTTTTCATCACATTCTTCTTCTCATATTCTAACTTGTTCTCTCAAGTCTCATCCTCTATATTTTTTCCCTCATCGGCGCATCGGTGATTCTCTTAGTCTCAGAGGATGTCCTTCACCTTCTTCGATCATCCAGTAATATTTTTTTTGATATTTTCTTCTTTCTTGAAATGTTATTTATTGTTTTGTATAATTAATAAATTATGGATGGAATGAACTCAAATATTATTGGAAAAAAAGATTATTAGCCATTGTATGAATTTTTTTTCTTCCATTTTTTCTTTTTCAAAGCAAGCAAATTACTATCATCACAAACATGATTTATGCATTTAAAAATCATAAATATGATTCATATATTTTTAAATATTTTTTAAGTGCACTTATCTAATTTATTATATACTTGTTAAGTGCACTTTATTATAGCTACATGCATGATTGTTTATCCTAGGTGTTTATGCACATTCTGTAGCTGTTTTCACTATCATATAGGGTGGTGTTATTTTACTTGCTTTTAAAACTTTTGTTCTTGACAATATAATGTGGTGCTCTTTTTTATATGTTATTTTAAGGCAAAGTTAATTGCAACAAGTGGTCGCCATAGGGTACGGACTGCAAACTAATAGAATTGTGGGGACAACTACTTAAAATGTTATGTCTAATATATTTTTAATGTTACTTTAAAACCTTAGAAAGACGAGCTAATGGGTTGATTTATGTTTCGGAAAAAAAAATGTTAGGATAATGAACTAGTGATATATATTTAATATATTAATTAATCCCTTTCCAGTGGAGAGTCTACCAGTAGTGGGCATTTTCTCTAATGGTTGCAAATTGAAGAATTCTAATTACTCCTTACTCTTAAACTTTTATCTTCCCTTCTATGTTAGTTTTGGAATATCAGCAAAATGGTTGCCTCCTCCACCTCCCTCTTCTCTTCTTTTCTTCTTCTGGTTCTTCCTCTATTTTTAATCCCTCTTAGTCTCAACGTATCTTCGTATCTTCCTCCGCTCCCATTTGCTTCTACTGCTACAATCATTACCTCATTCAGAGAAAGAGGTTGGTTATGGATTCTCGCTTTATTGGCTCAATCTGATATTCAAACTGATCTATAGTTCAACAATAATAATATGAGCCTAAATAGTCCTAAATATTAAACTACGACAATCTCTTACAAAGTAGTAAATGCTATCTAGGATGGTGAACCACCTGGTAAAAATCATTTAGAAGAAAAATCACTTAAACTTTATTGTAATTTTTTTTCTATTGATGAGACATTGATAAATACTCTTTTTTTTTGTTTCTAATCAAATGTTAGTTGATACCACAACATCTTCCTGAGGGTGATCGTTCAAAGGAAAGAATTGTTCGAATAATGGGAGATAAAAGATAAATTGAAGATGCTAAAGATATGATCAAGGACGCAATGAATCAGATATATTTGATAAAGTAGCCTACTTATTATTTGGATTGGTGGACCGATTAGAGGGGAGTGAATAGCCTGCAAATCAAATTAGCTTATCTTGCTTCTAGCTTAACAAAGATACACACATTAATTACTAAAAAAAAAATAACATAAAAAGAAAGTAGGGGCTCGAGATTTAATTAGTTACAACCTGAGTAGTTATTGATCTAAGGTAATTCAAAGTACTAAAAGAAACTCCTTTAACAATAGTCGGAGGTTGAGAAGCTCCCTACAACAGTTGAACGTGTTGGTGTAGATTGCATTAATAGTCAGGTTTTGATGTATGACAAATAGGTTAAAGTTAGATGTGTTGTTTGTCTAACCTTTTACCAAGTGTGCAAGATTTGATAAGTCTAAAGGACCGAAACACCATGCTGAAGTCCTGCTAGGTTGATAGCTAGTAGGAAGTCTAAATTGGTTGAGATCTGGAAGAAGAAAGTTTAGTTAGGTTGACAACTAGTAGAAGTCCAAATTGGTTGAAATCTGACAGGAAGTCTTGGTGGGTCAAGAGACCTGACATCAAGGAAGTTTACAAATGGTAAGTGAGGTAAGTCACTGGAGGAGAGAGATCCGGTGGGGACGAGTCCCGGTGGGATTATAAGCGCAGTCCAGCTTAGAGCCATTTGGGAAGTCTAATTAGTGAGATCATGACTAGATCCTGGTTTTGGGAAGACAAGATCTAAGTCATAAATTAATCATACTCTTAATGTGCTAACTTTGTTTTACAAGACAATTTTTGTTTGTCTGGACTAACTCTTTTTTACAGGAAAGAGAAAGGCGAGAAAGAGTGGTTCGGGCACCCAGAGTTGATTTAGGAGCCTAGACCAGTTTAAATGAGTGACGAGCAGGTGTCTAGCCAGCCATCCAAGTGTTCTGGGAGCCCCGAGTTGCACTAGGCACCCGGACTAGGAAAACTCATCTAAAAGTTGAGTTGGAGCGCGATGACTGGTCAAATCATGTCAACGGTCCAGGCACCCGGAGATGGATAAACTTTGGATATGAAATTTCGATGAGAGCTTGCCACGTCAGCATAGTCCAGACGCCCAGGAGGGGATCCAAGCACCCGGATGGGGCTATAAAAGCAACTTTCAACTAGCAGGTTCAATATAATATTTGCTACAACTTTCGTTCTTATGCGCTGCTCCAAAAAGGCTCTGACGATCCTGAAAAGCTAATCCGACAACCTACGATTAAGGAATTCTATTCGTATTTTATTCTTGTCGGTAATCTTTCATTTTACAGTTTGTGTATTCAAATTTTGTAACTCATTTTCGAACTAATAGTGATGGCACAACGAAAGCACTCAACAAGTGTGGACCTTGGAGTAGGAGTCGTCAAAGGCTCCGAATCAAATAAAAAAATTACTTGTGTTAGCACTTGTCGTTTCTTTTTCTCGCTTCTGTTCCCTAATTTTATTTCCATTGCAAACTCAGTATTTTTAAAAGAAAAGAACGTTTTCAAAATCACGTGATTCATTCCCCCTCTCACGTGCTCATGATCAAATACAACGTACTTGCAGTTAAAATGGATTTAGAAATGAAGAACATGTGTGTTGTTGTAACTTAGAGGACAAAACATCTATTTATAGCCTACTGGTCGAAATGACCATTTGCTAGAGGGAAGCAATCCGAGCGCCTGGACTCGGTCTAGTCGGTTCACTTGGCAATGAGTCTCTCCAATGGTCTTGGGCTTTCCGGGCACTTGGAAGGGATATGGACACCTGGAGTCTACTGACATGGACACCGTGCTGATTTGCTTTGACGATGACTTTGTTGACGTGGTCGCCCTTCCCTGGCATTTGGATTGAATCCAAGTGTCTGGTATGGTTAACTCAAAAGTTGATTGTTCTTCATTCTAGTCGCTTGGGTGATGCTCTAAACATCCAGAATTGAGCTCACCTGAACTCAACTTCGTCCTTCTCCTCGAGCAAGCTTCCTCCCGGTTTCTCATCCCTCAGATGGCCTCGCGCGCTCTTCTCATTCCATCGGTGTACTTTTCCACAGCTCCTCGTCCCTCGGAGGCATCGAGCCCGTCGACTCCCTTCCTATGCCATCATTCTCTCTAGCTACATCTTTCATTCAACTTCTTGTATTACTAAGTTCTTGCACACTTAGACATAAGGCATCAAAATACACATGATCTAACTTAACTCGGTTGATCAGTATCTAAACTCACATAGGGGTACTTATACTTCACTACAAAAAAGGTGACTTTCCGTAGCTCACAATCAATGACGCACAGTTAAAGCATGCCGTTAATAATAGTTTTTACGGCGCACCTAATTATGTGCGCTACGGATAGTATAATATTTATACAAATGACGGTGTGCAAAAAAAGTATGTTGTCGATAAACTTTTTTACGGTTTGTAGAGTGCACTATTAAAATTTAATATGAATGGCGTGCAGAGCATGTTGTTAATAATTATTATACATATATAACTGACGGCATGAAAAAATGCACGTTGCCAATAAATATTATAAAATTTTAATAGCGTGTAATGTGCGCTGTTAATAGTCTTTTTTGCCAAACTTTTTACGCGAAAATCCTTCCATAATTATTTTTCACTTAATCCTCATTCTGCATACCAAACTCATGCAAAACCAAGTCGCGTGCACTTCTCTCTCATACAAAAAACCTAAAGTCGCGCGAACTCCTCCACCGAAGCCCTCTTTGCCGAAGCCTTATACCCTAAGCCCTCTTCGCCGAAGCCCTCCACTGACTTGAACATCTTCGTCAAGATCTTTCTCTGGTTATATTTCTTTTATTTGCTTTTATTTTTCATGTATTATGTTGTCGTTGAAAGCGCTCTGCTCCCCAAACCATAGCATAGAGAGTCTTCTAATTTCTGATTTCATAGAAAGCATAGTATTCAATTGTGTCCCTAAAGGATATATTGAATGGTAACTGAAGGGATTCAGTTCATGGTTGTGCTAAGCTTTATATTCTTCTCTGTAGAGGAGGGGGTTTGTGCAAACCATAGCATAGAGAGTCTTCTGATTTCTGATTTCCTAGAAAGCATAGTATTCAATTGTGTCCCTAAAGGATATATTGAATGGTAACTGAAGGGATTTCAGTTCATGGTTGTGCTAAGCTTTATATTCTTCTCTGTAGAGGAGGGGGTTTTGTGGAGGATTGATTTTGTGGCATTCATTGAGTTTGTTGGAAAGTAAGCTTATGTGTGGTCTGGTATTTTTACTGGCATTCTGTATCTGGTTTTGAGATGCTAGAATATTTCTAGTTTTTCAAGAATATGGATACGAATACGACTGAAGTTCTTTCTATGTAGCAATGTTAAATGCAAAAAAAAAATTGTGGCTTTTTCCTTCAAACTTACTAAACTGTAACTGCCAATTGACTCTTTAGTTGCAGAAGACTGAATAATTGCCTTCTTGTACTATTTTGCTGAAGCACCATGAACAAAAGATCTATTTTAGAATACATTGAAGATGGATGCTTGTTGCTCTAACCATTTTTAAGCAATAATATGTATGTCAGTCTATGCCTATTAGTTTGTTCTCCTTTTGCTATCATTCATTAGGCTGAAAGCTATGTACTGTTTGTTTTATCTTGAAATCTCTAGCTTCATGGAAGTAGTTATTTTAATGTTACACAATGTTATGCATAATGAAATCTCTTGTCAGAATTCTTTTTCATACAATGTTTCTTTTGGGTATTATTATTTTTAATTAATTAATTTAATTTAATATTCTATGCACAATGCTTAAACTATGTTTGCTCCCCTTGTTGTGAGACAGAGACAACTTTTTTAATCCGAAGCTTAGATCATTTATAAAATGGATAAGGAGTGGATATGTTTGTCTTCAAAGCTTGTACCCGAGTATGAAGAAGGGGTTCAAAAATTTCTTACACAAGCAAGGAACTATGCCAAAACATGTGAAGTAATCTTATGTCCTTGTAGACGTTGTAAAAATAAGAAGTATATGAAATTTGACCAAGTGTATGAACACTTAATTATAAGGGGATGGATCCTTCTTATACTAGTTGGGTTTTCTATGGTGAAAATTATACTCCACAATTTCAAGGCGAATGTAGTTCAAGAGGCGTTCAGGTAGAGGATGATCAAAGTATAGAGGAATATCACTTATATAGGAATGTCTTTGTGCCGAAAGAAGAGGTTGGACACACTATATCTGAGGCAAGAGATTATCCGTTTATTGATTTATTAGAAGATGCAGAAACTTCTTTCTTCCCTGGTTGTACAACTTACACAAAGCTACCAGCGGTCGTCACATTATACAATTACAAGTCTACTAATGGCAATAGTTTCAATGAGTTCCTTAAGATCTTAGCTGACATGCTTCCAAAAAAACACACTTCCCGAAATTGTTTATTCAGTAAGAAAGCTATTCAAACCATTTGATTTAATATATGAGAAGATTCATATTTTCCCAAATGATTATTTACTGTTTCATTATATTTTTCTAGTTGTTTAGTTTCAACGATGATTATGTATATTGTAAATGAGTAGGTCATTAATTATATAACATTCAAAAGATGAGAAAAATGAGCAAAAAATGTAGCAAAGTAGTTGTAAATGAAATTCAAGTGATATTATATTCTATTTTAAATCTTGATTTATTTTCATAAAGTGCACTTGTACATTTCAATCTCTTTATGCTATTTTGCAGAAAAGTATAACTTCTAATAGTCCACTTAATTTATCACAAGATTTGTATGGTAAAGAGGGATTTGATAACGACAAAATTGATAAGAAAAAGGGATGTGGTTCATCAAAGTTGATTTTAGTTAGTGATCAACAAAAGCCTAAAGAACTAGAGCGTAATGAATTCAGATAACCTATTGGAGATAATTCAGTGAAGTACGCTTCTTTCTTAGGTTACATGATAAAAGAATTTGTGTCATATACATTAAAGAGATAGAAAGACGTAGATGAAGAAGTGAAGAATAGGATGTGAAATTGTCTTCATGTATGTCTTTAGTCGTTAAAATTTTTTTTGTCCGATATTATAACAAAATGTAAATATATTTTCATGCTTCTTAATATATAGATAAATAATATTGAAGAGTGGGAAAAGAAATCAATCTTTCAAAAGTTGGCTAAATTGTGGTGTGATAGAAAATCCAAATTACAAATACTTATACGAGAAGCTAATGCTAATCCAGTGACTTCATGAAATTTGCCTTCTGAAGTCTGAATTTATGGATCAAAATCGGTGAGAATTGTTTGTAAAAAAGGATACTATAATCTGTTTTTCAAGTAAGTATTAATTAACAAATTTTGCTTTTAATGGTTAAAGTTTCTTTTGTTATTTTATATACTTCATATACATTATTTAGTTTTACATCCACTTAGATTTATTGTTAGTGTTTCTTTCCTTTTCATGTGTTATCTTTTATATCTTAATTGCTACAGCAACAATAATACTAATAACAGAACATCTAGCAAGATCACATCCAGTTAGAATTCCGAACTATATAAAATTTGAACTCCCACTCCATTATAGATTAACATCAACACTCCTAAAGCAATATACATCTATAAAACATGGAAAGGTGATCTCAGTTTCATTTCTGCTTATTCCTTACTAATTACAACATCATACGATCGAGAATAGAAATGCATAAAACACTGCTATAAATTGAAAAAACGCCATTCATATTTTCTGCAACATATTCTGAACAAGGCAGTATAATAGATTCAACTCAGATCAATTTTCAGTGTTTCTGTATTATCGTTCAAATGACAGTTTCAGAAATCCCATTCAATAAGATCTCAGATTCCTTAGACAGAGATTGATGGATCGTTAAAGAAGAGTATACAATTGAGCATTAATCTGCTTTCATGAGATCTGCTTTCATGAGGCTTTACTGGGCTTAGGAATCTTGGTAACATGGGTAGTGAGGTGTTCAACTAAGCTTCACTCATGAACCAATACAGCATAATATTTTCAGTTAAAATTTTCTTGTTAATGTTAGTCCCTTTGGAGGCCGGCAAGAGGGGACGGGTGAATTGTCCTACACAAAATAAATACAATCCTTCTCGGATTTCTAAAACTAACACTTGCATAAATAAATAAGAGCAATAAACTAAAAGAAGAGGCACAGGAGTTTACTTGGTTACAACCGGAGAGGTTGTTAATCCAAGGAGAATGAAACGCAATAAATATCTCCTTTCAGGCGGAGAAGCCTCTTACAACATTCAAGTACAGAAAAATAAGAAGTTAAACTAACAATGAAAGCGTACAAGTGTTGTAATCAGAATTGCTTGTCCTTTTGAGTTTCTTGTACCAAGGCTATATTTATAGTCTTGGTCGGGGCGCCTGGAAGAGTTCCAGACGCTTGGAAGTGGATAACACTTTATCCCTTTTCGCATAAATCGCGTTTGACTGTGATCTGGATGAAATTCAGGTCCGGGTGCCCCGGACTTGTCCAGACGCCCGAATGGTTCCGGGCACCCAGACCAAGAAAATCAACAGAGTTGACTTTTTTCGGTCCGGGCCCTCTGCTCTGGTTCAGCTCGCCTCGGTCCAGGTCTTCCGCTCCGTCTTTGCTTGCTTGGGTGATCTCGGTCATCCGGAATAGGGCTCACCCGAACCCAACTTCTGGCCTTCTTGAGCAGGCTTCCACTCAGGCTTCTCGTCCCTTGGAATCGTTGCGTGCTTCCTTCTCGTTCGCCAGCGTACTCATCCACAGCTCTTCGTCCCTCGGACGCACCGAGCCCGTTGGCTCTCTCTCGTGCCGACCTTCTCACTAGCTGCGTCTCTTACTCCCCGAGCAATCTTTCGCCCTGGCTTCTGGTCCCTCGGAAACTCCACACGCTTCCTTCTCGTCCGCCGGTATACTCTTCCGCAGCTCCTCGTCCCTCAGACGCACCGAGCTCGTCGGCTCTCTCCCGTGCCGTCCTTCTTGCTAGCTGTGTCTTTTGCTCGACTTCCTATACTCCTAAGTTCCTGCACACTTAGACACATGGCTAAAATACCACAGGATCTAACTTAACTTGTTTGATCATATCAAAACAACCTGGGGTCCAACAATCTTCCCATTTTTTATGTGAGTAACCCAAGTTATGCTAGGGTAAACCAACATAAATTTAGAGTAATAAAATTTTGCATGAAAGTGCAAAAAGATAAAATTTGTAAAGCCTACCTCCCCCTAGACTTAATATTCCTTTCTCCCCCTTTGATCACATAAAAAATGGGGTTCCTTAAAATGTCTAAGGGTACATTTTCAAGATAAATAAGGGAATTTAAACTCTGAATTTATCAAGTTAAAATGACTTGAAAAAAAATTGTTAATCTCAAACAGAATTTTTTGTAGTAAAAAAATGCGAAAAGAATAACGCTAGCATACTCTCGAAAGCAAGAAAATTTTAAGTTTTTGCCAATTCTTTTCATTGTGATACTTAAATTTCTATTTTAGTCTATTATAATTTCTCAAATTTAAAGTAAAGAATTTTGAACATACATAAAATTTTATTTGTTCCTTTAACATGTTATTTTCTGTTTTTGATTTGTCAAAATCCCGCCAAACTGTTGCTTGAGTTTCTTTTAACTCACTATTCCTTTTTAATAGTTTTTTAGGTTTTAATTCGCAAAAATATTTCGACAATATAATTTCTGATTCGAAAAAAAATCTTTTGACAATATAATTTCTTATTCAAAAAAAATCTTTTGACAATATAACTTTTGCTTCACAAAAATCTTTCGACAATGTTTTGATTGAATTAGTTAATTGGTCAGGAGGTGGAGACCATACCTAACTTACCTTGTCGGTTGTTGATTCTTCCTCTGTTGAGTTGTTTTCTTCTGAAGACTCTCCCCCTTCATCGATGCTCATCTAGGATGAGCCTTCTGTGTCCTCGAGATGGAATTCGGCTGTTAGGGCTGTTCCGGCAATTTCCTCGATCTCGGACTCTTTTGACGGTGACTTGGGGTCCATTGAGGTGTTGGATTCGACTTCAACTGGTTCTTCGTAGAGCTTCAAGAATTTTTCCCAAAGTTCTTTTGTACTTTTGTATTTTTCGACTCTGTCAAGATCCTTGGCAGGTAATATGCTCAAAAGGTTGGACTCAGTCTTACCATTTGCCATAACATTGTTACGTTGCTCGTTAGTCCATTGATATTCCTCAAGTTCTTCTCCTTCTTTGCTTTTGGACACTTCAAAACTATATTTCATTGTTAGACACATATTAAAATAAACCTGCATTCGTCGCTTCCAAAAAGCGAACTTCCCCTTGAACGTTGGTGGGTAGATGTTAGTTCCGGCCATCTCATTGCTTCAGTCGGCGGTTAGTCCTCCTGAGGCGTCCTTGCTCTGATACCAATTGTTGGTCCCTTTGGAGGTCGGCAAGAGGGGAGAGGTAAATTGTCACAAAAAAAATACAACCCTTCTCGGACTTCTTAAACTAACACTTACATAAATAAATAAGAGCAATAAACTAAAAGAAGAGGCACAGGAGTTTACTTGGTTACAACCGAGGAGGTTGTTAATCCAAGGAGAATGAAGCGTAATAGATATCTTCTTTCAGGCAGAGAAGCCTCTTACAACATTCAAGCACAGAAAAATAAGAAGCTAAACTAACAATGAAAGTCTACAAGTGTTGTAATCAGAATTGCTTGTCTTTTTGAGTTTCTTGGACCAAGGCTATATTTATAGCCTTGATCGGGGTGCTTGGAAGTGTTCCAGGCGTCTGGGAGGGGATAAAACTTTATCCCTTTTCGCATAGATCGTGTTTGACCACGATCTGGATGAAATCCAGGTCCGGGTGCTTGGAAAGGTTCCGGGCGCTCGGACCAAGAAAGTCAATAGAGTTGACTTTTTTTCGGTCCGAGCCCTCTGCTCCGGTTCAGCTCGCCTCGGTCCGGGTCTTTCACTTTAGCTCCGCTTGCTTGGGTGATCTCGGCCATCTGGAATAGGGCTCACCCGAACCCAACTTCCGGCCTTCTCGAGCAGGCTTCCGCTCCGACTTCTTGTCCCTCGGAATCATCGCATGCTTTCTTCTCGTCCTCCAGCGTACTCATCCGCGACTCTTCGTCGCTCGGACGCACCGAGCCCGTCGGCTTTCTCCCGTGCCGACCTTCTTGCTAGTTGCTTCTCTTGCTCCCCGAGCAATCTTCCGCTCCAGTTTCTCGTCCTTCGGAAACTCTGCACGCTTTCTTCTCGTCCGCCAGTGTACTCTTCCGCAGCGCCTCGTCCTTCAGACGCACCGAGACATCCTTCTCACTAGCTGCGTCTTCCACTCGACTTCCTGTGCTCCTAAGTTCCTGCATACTTAGACACAGGGTTAAAACACCACAGTACCTAACTTAACTTGTTTGATCACATCAAAATAACATGGGATTCCAACAGTTAATGCATGGACCTTAGATTGAACATGTGATGGCGTGTTCAAAGAACTTATTATTGTATTTATTTATTTTTTATTTTTTTAACGTTAAGACAACATTTTTTTTTACTTCCTTATCATTTAGATTTGTTAAGTTACTATAAAGAAAGCCTAATAGTTACACCAATAAGGTTTATACAACATTTAGATTCCTCCTCCTTCAGATCTTGATTTTTAACTGCAATGCTGCTGTGACAACGGGGAACCTAAAGAAAGATTGGGATTGGTGATGTGAGCTAGTGTAATCGCATCAGCAGCACTCTAAGATATACCAAGGTCTTGAATAAAGCATTGCACGATTGAGGTCGCGTTTGAGGAGGTGAAGAAGATCGATGTTAGGGATAAAATTATTTATTTAATGTTACAACTATTTTTATCATTTTCCTTAACTGGTTACAAAATTTACAAAATTGTATGACTCCATGCAAAAAAATAAATTAATAAAAAATACAAGTACTTGTATTTCACATTGGCCATCCTCCAAGTCTTGTTGAATTTGTAATGATGGGAGAAATGATTTTCCACCTTGCTTGTCCTTCGGATTCCTTAATGCTACAGAATGGCTTTGATAGTCTTTGAAGACAGATGACATATTGATCATGGTTGTAGCAAAATGGCAATTCCCAATCTGGAACCATGCTTGTCCTGATGCACCTAATGATGACTTTATCCCAAAGGAGATTGAGTATCATAGGAAATGGGTAAAAATATATGAGATGACGCGGTGTTACATTTTGGCTTCAATGTCAAATGTATTGTAATATCAGCATCAAGATTTACCAACAGTTTATGATATAATGAACAATCTCAAAGAACTCTTTGGGTACCAGAGTCGGACTGCTAGGCAAGAGGCAATGAGAAAGTTAATGATAGCCATCATGTCTGAGGGGACACCCGTAAGGGATCATATCCTCAAAATGATGGCTTATCTGGACGAAATACAAGTCCTTGGAGGAGAAATCGATGGGGAAACACAGGTCGATATAATTCTTCAAACGCTACCCAGAAGTTTTGAGCAGTTCCGCCTGAACTATAACATGAACAAAAGAGAGTATACGTTAGCGGAACTTCTGACAGAACTACAAGCAGCAGAAGGTATATTTCGTCACAGTTCTCAGATTCACTATGCTGAAAATGGTTCTACTTCTAAGGCAAAAGGCAAGAAGAAGAAGAAACAGGTCTTTTCAGCAAAGAGAGTGAATAAACTTCAGGGTACAGGATAAAAAGTTGGAATGAAGAAGCCGAAGGGCAAGTGCTTCATCTGCAAGCAGTCAGGACATTGGAAGGCGGTCTGTCCTCGTAGAAATCAGAACAATAAAGATATATCTCATACTCTAGTAGTTGAAACATATTTAGCAGTGTTATCTACCAGCACCTGGTGTGTAGATACGGGAGCCACTGATCATGTCTGCAATTCTTTGCAGGGGTTCCAGGAAACCCGACGACTATTTGAAGGAGAGATAACCGTCTACATGGGCAATGCTACTAAGGTGACGGCTGTTGCAGTGGGAGATGTCTACTTATCTTTTGATAGAAATAGAAATTTGATTTTAAGAAATTGTCTTTATGTACCCAGTTTTAGAAAGAATTTAATTTCAGTTTCCAAACTGTATTTGGATGGATATTCTGTTTCTTTTAGTAACAATGTCGTTATAAAGAGAAATAAGATGATTATCTATTCTGGTGCATTGGTTGGCAATTTATATACTTTAAATCTAATTTTTCTCACAAAGTAAAATATGGAAATTAATAACACATCTTCTAACTCTAATAAGAGAAAAGAACCTTCGGAAATGAACCAAACATATCTTTGGCATCTAAGGCTTGGTCATATTAACTTATGTAGGATTCAAAGGCTTGTAGCCGATCGACTCTTGGGTTCATTAGAGTTGGAAAACTTTCCAACATGTGAATCCTGCTTGGAAGGTAAAATGACCAAGAGGCCTTTTAAGGCCAAGGGGTATAGAGCCAAAGATGCGTTAGAACTAGTTCATTCTGATTTGTATGGTCCTATGTCTATCCAGGCAAGAGGTGGTTATGAATACTCCGTCTCCTTTATAGACGATTATTCAAGATACGGATACATTTACCTGATGCGCCGCAAGTCTGAATGCTTTGACAAGTTCAAAGAATATAGGGCTGATGTGGAGAAACATCTTGGTAAAAGTATCAAGACACTACAGTCTGACCATGGTGGAGAATACCTCTTAGGAGAGTTTAGGAATTACTTATCAGAAGTCGGGATTCAATCTCAATTGTCTGCACCTGGTACACCCCAACAGAATGGTGTGGCAAAACGAAGGAATAGGACTCTTATGGAAATGGTTAGATCGATGATGAGTTATTCAGAATTACCAAATTCGTTTTGGGGATATGCTTTAAAACAACAGTGTACATTCTGAATATGGTATCTTCTAAAACAGTTCCTTCTACTCCCATGGAATTATGGAATGGGCGTAAGCCTAGTCTGAATCATATCCGGATATGGGGTAGTCTAGCACATGTGCTGAAGGGAGATACTGACAAGTTGGAATCACGTACAGAAGTTTGTTTGTTTGTAGGATATCCTAAGAGAACGAAGGTGGTTTGTTTTATAATCCTAAAAATCATAAGATCATTGTTAGTACCAATGCTCGATTTTTAGATGAAGATTATGTAATGAACCATAAGCCCATGAGTGAAATAGTTTTAGAAGAAATAAGAGAGGACACGGTTACTTTAGTACCAACAGTACAAGATGAAGTACCACAAGAAACTGCAACACGTGTCACACATGATACACAACTAGAGACAGTGCCTCATCGTAATGGGAGGGTTGTTAGGCAACATGAGAGATTCATGTTTTTGGGAGAGTCTTCAGACTTGATCTTGGGTAAACATGAACCTGATCCCCGTACATATGAAGAAGCAATCCAAGATATAGATGCAGTATCTTGGCAAAAGACAATGAATTCTGAAATAGAGTCTATGTATTCTAATAAGGTCTATGCGCTTGTAGAACCACCACATGGTGTAAAAGCCGTTGGATGTAAATGGATCTACAAAAGGAAAAGAGGGACAGACGGGAAGGTAGAAACCTTCAAAGTAAGGCTTGTTGTGAAAGGGTATACTCAGAAAGAAGGAATCGATTATGAGGAGACTTTTTCGCCGGTAGCTATGCTAAAGTCTATTAGGATACTCTTATCCATTGCTGCTCATATGGATTATGAGATTTGGTAAATGGATGTCAAGACAGCATTCCTTAACGGAAGTCTTAAAGAAAACATCCATATGAAGCAACCAGAAGGCTTCATTGAAAAAGGCAAAGAGCATCTAGTGTGCAAGCTCAATCGGTCCATTTATGGACTGAAGCAAGCTTCAAGATCTTGGAACATCCGGTTTAATGAAGTAATCCAGTCATATGGATTTATTCAGTGTCCGGATTAGTCTTGTGTATACAAGAAGTGTAACGAAAACATGGTGGTATTTCTTGTACTATACATAGATGATATTTTGTTAATTGGCAACAATGTCAAAGTATTATCGGACGTAAGGGTATGGTTGTCCAAATAATTTGATATGAAGGACCTAGGAGAATGTGCACACATTCTTAGGATCAAAGTTATAAGGGATCGCAAGAAAAGAATGTTGTGTCTATCTCAAACTTCATATATAGATACGATCCTTGCTCGTTTTAGCATGCAGAACTCCAAGAAAGGTTTCTTACCTTTTAGGTATAGAGTAGCCTTATCTAAAGAGATGTCTTTGAAGACATCAAAGGAGATAGAGGAGATGAAGGCAGTTCCTTATGCTTCGGCTGTAGGAAGCCTTATGTATGCAATGCTGTGTACGAGACATGATATTTGTTTTGCCATGGGCATGGTTAGCAGATATCAGAGTAACCCTGAACAAGGACATTGGATTGTTGTAAAGCATATATTAAAGTACCTGAGAAGGACTAGAGATTATATGCTAGTCTTTCAAGCAGACGATTTGCTCCTTGTGGGTTACACGGATTCGGACTTTCAATCAGATAGGGACAATAGTAAGTCTACGTCAGGCTATGTGTTTACTCTAGGAGGTGGAGCCATTGCATGGAGGAGTGTTAAGCAGAAATGCATCTCAGACTCAACCATGGAAGCTGAGTATGTGGCAACCTCTGAGTCAGCCAAAGAAGTTGTGTGGCTCAGGAACTTTCTAATAAACTTAGATGTGATTCCTGGTTTGCCCAAAATTATCACAATTTATTGTGATAATAGCGGTGCAGTTGTAAACTCGAAGGAACCAGGAGCCCATAAGGTGAGTAAACATATAGAGCGTAAGTACCACCTGATACGAGACATCGTCAAGCGAGGAGAAGTTGTCGTCGCCAAGATTGCATCAGCAGATAACCTGATAGATCCTTTCACTAAGGCCCTTCCGGCGAAAGTTTTTGATCGACATGTGGAGGGGATGAGAATCAGTTGTATGACAGCAGATATGACAGCTTAGTCTTTTAGTATAAGTAGGAGATTGTTAGAGTGTATACTAAAAGCCTAACTTTTGTAAACATTTATTTTTGAAATAAAAGAATCACATTGGTCAATATCTATATTTATTTGTTAAATGTAATTGTTCAATTAATTTATATTGTAGACAACATAGTGTGTGGTGTCACACACAGAAGATCATGTTGTCGGTTCTTTATAAATTATAATCAGTTGCTCACGACTAAGATGGAAAGGAACAAACCATCAGAATAGTCATAGTGTAATTAAGTATTAGTTTATCTTGATTAATAAATTACACTGATACACTCTAAGTGTATTGAGTATGACCATTTTTGGTAAGTTCTTTTTGTACTGACTTAATAAAAGAACTAGACTTTAGTTATTATGGAAGTGTGTGCTCTTAATCCTAATATAATAACAAGCACATATATTTAATATTTATTTCTTTGACTTATCAAAGGGTGAGGTTTAGCTCGATAAATCAATATGCCCGATAAGTTGGGAAATGATATTACTTATAGTGTGTGTTGTTGATTATAGAAGGAATCTGTGTCCTAGTTATCTAGGTTAAGAATGTCCCCAAGAGGAACTCATAAGGATTGTCATGCTAAATCCTGCAGGTGGACTTAGTCCGACATGACAATGAAGTTGAGTGGTACTACTCTTGGAGCTAGATATTAATTAAGTGAGTTGTCAGTAACTTAATTAGTGGACATTCATAATCTTAAACACAGAGAGACTAACACACTCATAATAAGAAGGAGCCCATAATGTAATTTGGGATTGGTGCGGTAGTGCGATAATAACTCTCTAGTGGAATGAGTTATTATCGATGAACTTGAGTTGTGTGTTCGGGGTGAACACGGGATACTCAAGCTCATCGGAAGGCCAAAACCAATTTATCCTCTAGGTCCCTGTCGTAGCCTCATTAAAGCCTCAAGTCCATCCAAATATAAGCCCATCTTGGTGTCCAAGAAGGGGGCCAGTCTCATGCTTGGTGACCAAGCAAGGGCCGGCCACACCCTCTTCTATGGGGGTCGACCCTATTGTTTGGTGACCAAACCAGTAGGGGCCGACCACATTAATCAAACAAGGAGGGTTGTTTTGAATTTTTAAAATCTTCTTTTTGTAGAAAACTATAAGTTTTAAAAGAGAGATTTTAATTTTAAAAACTTTCCTTATTTGAATTAGGTCACATGGTTTAATAGAGAGTTTTAAAAGTTTTAAAAGTTTTAAAACTTTTCTTTTTTTAACCATCCTCATGGTTTTAGAAAAAAGGAAGAGAAGTTTTAAAAATTAAAAATTTTCTATTCATGTTAAAAAAAGGAAACTTTTGAAGAGAAGTTTTAAATTTTAAAACATGATTTTAATTTTTAAAACTTTCCTTTTTAACATCCACTTTAGGAAAGAGAGCTTGTAAAATTTTATAAGAGGATTTCTTCTTGTAAAATTTTATTAAAAAAAATTATTTCTTCCTATACGTGGTCGGTCACCTTTGCTTGGTGCCCATGCAAGGGGTCGGCCAAGATTTACTCAAGACCAATCATTGATTTGGTGATTGATTCAATCAAGAGGAAAGAAAAGGAAAAATAAAAGGGAAAAGGAAAAACTAGAGGAAGATTTTAATTTTTGTAAAAATTCTTCCCTTATTTGCCTTGGGCAAGTAATATAAAAGAAGGGGTGAGGAGGCTTCATGAGACAACTCTTATTCTCTTACTTGGAGATTTTCTTGGTGTGGCCGGCCCTCTCTCTTCTCCCTTTCCCTTTGCTCTCTTCTCCTTGGTGGTGGTGGTGGCCGGATTTTAGAGGAAGAGGAAGAAAGCTTTTGGGTGGTGTTCATCTTGGAGGATCGTCGCCCACACGATGTCCAAGACGAGGTGAGAAATACGGCAGAAGATCTCAAGGTCATTAGCATACAAAGAGAAGGTATAATTAGCAATTGTTTTCCGCATCATGCTAGTTATTCTTTTTGTAAGAATTCCAAAAACAAGAGGCATTAGATCTAGTTTTTCGAATTTATTTTTCGAGTTTGTGTTTTCTTTGTTTTTTGAATTTGTGATTCGATTGTTCTTTTTGGTTAACCTAGAGTTATTTAAGAAAATTAAATATTAGCTTTCCTTAAAAGGCTTTGTCTAGGCGGTGGTGGTTGCTCCCATATCCAAGAAGGTCATGTGTCTCACCATGCAGTCCTGAAAGCTAATTTTAGAAATTAATATTTAATGGAATTAATAACATAGGTGGATTTGAATCAATAGTGTTAATTTCCGCTTGCGATTCAAATCTAAACCATTAAGAACAGATAAGTTAAATTTGGAATCAATGATGTTAAGTTCCGTCTGCGATTCCTAATTTAACTTCTAAAGAACACAATAGGTTATTTAAGAAAGGGTTCGACACTTGTACAAAATTTTTGTACGGTGGAATCGGTACGATTTTCCTAGGACTAACCAACATTACGAACACCGGGTGGAAGACTAGATGAGTTAGGGTTCAGACATCTAGTGAAAAGTCTTGATATTTTGAGTGCTACGCAAAAGTCCAAATGGTCTGGAGGATCGATTTGACAAAAGGTAATTTCTTCTTAGAGGAGTAGGTGAGAATATGTTCCCTTTTAAAGGAATAATATGCGTTGGTTCGACTTAGGATTTTTGGAAAATCCAAAAATTAGAACCGGATAATTTGGATACTGTTAAATATTTTATTTCCATATTATTTTATTGTGCTAACTTTGTTTTGCAAGGTATGTTTGGTATTTTGGACTAACATGTCTTGCAAGAACTGAAATTCCCAAAAGAGCCTATAGTGAACAGTGCTCAAGGCACCTTCCATTGTACTGAAGGCACCTCAGACACCCTGGTTGAAGTCACCTTCGAGTGCCTTAAAGGCACCTTTGGATGGATGAGCTTCGCAGAATGCGGAAGTCATCAAGTCCGAGACTTTGGGGATAACTTCTATAGCTGGAGTCACCTTCTATGGTGTTGAAGGCACCTTCTCTATAAAAAAGTCTTTGAGCAGATTCCTGAACACAACTCAATTTTATGATCCTTCTCTTGCGCGATGCTTCAAAGATAATCCCGCGACTCCGCGACACAACTTCGACAACCGAAAGCGCTACTCTCCGAATTCTAAGTTGTCGATATAATTTCAATTCTTGTAATTAAATTATTGCACTTGTAATTCTCTGAATTGTTAGTGAATTGCCCAAAGTAAATATTCAATAAGTGTGGCTTTGGAGTAAGAGTTGTCATAGACTTCGAACCAAATAAAAATAAATAGTGTTAGTGATTACTTTTCTTTACTATTATTCCGCTGCGTTATTCTTGAATGTTTTTCGAAAAACGTGAAAAAGCCATGAGTACTATTCATCCCCTCTAGCACTTTCAGTCTTACAATTGGTATCAGAGGAGAGCCACTCTGAAATGGTACAACTATCGTTTGAGCATTCTTTTTGATAATTTTCATCCATTTTTTGGTAAAAATAAATTCTTATGCTTTTTTTTTATTTTAAATTTTTTGCCATAAGTCAGAATTGTTCTCATAATTTCTCCTAACAAATTTGTCAATTCTTAGAATTTTCAACACCACTCGAGCTGGTTTTTCGCCTTATTTTCCTACTGCACTATTAATCCAAGACTAAGTCTTGGAACAAGTTTCATCATTTGTGTCTTTGTAAGATCTTCACTAAATGGGCCATCAAGAAGGTTACAATACCGCATGCCCGATCCTTTTCTCCGACGACGACCTTGGATACTAGAAAGGACGAATGGAGTATCACTTGAAGACGCAAGTGGAAATATGGATCATAATCCAAATCGGATTCACATTTCCCACTGAAGATGGAGTACTCATCCCTTGCGACAAGTGGAACACACCAACAAAGAGGAAGATCCAGGCTGATGCAAAAGCAACATGTACTCTTCTTTTTGGACTAACAAATGAAGAGCTTGATCGAGTTAAAAAGTTAACTTTGCTAAGGAGCTTTGGAAAAATTGATCAAGCTTCATGAGATTTCGTCAGGATCAGAAGACTCTGATGAAGAACATGAGAAAACGAGCTACCAATACAAGCTTACGTTGCTGAAATCCAGTTCGAGTCAGAAATCAAAGCTGAATTAGAAACCGAGTCCGAAAGAAGCCACAGATATGTATCTATTTCTGAAGGGCTAAATAATACTATAAGTTCTCCTCAAGTAGATAAATTATAAAATTTAATTTCATACTTATTAAGAAAGTTGACAAAATCTAATATCCGAGTTAAGTCACTCCAAAAGGATGTAACAACCCTTAAGGAAGTGAGTAACCTAAGTTCCTTCACTAACCAAGTTCAAGATGGAATCTCAACTCAAGTTTAACAATTTAAGGAAGAAAATTTCACTTTGAAAAACAAGTTAAGGAACTTAAGGACACATTGGAACAGTTCACCTTAGGTTCCAAGAACCTTGATCTGATTCTTGAAAAAAAGGATCGTATACAATCGATCTAGACTCAAATATAAGGCTAGACATCGATTCAAATCTTACTTGTCTTTAGTGAATCGATCAAATAGAAAATTGGTCCAAGCATGAGTCCCTAAGTCTAACTTGATTAATCAAGTTAGACTTAATCAATATTGGATCTTTAAAGATTAAATCCATTACCTTAATAGACCTTATCAAGGCTATGATCCAGGGGGAGCCAATAGAAAAACTATCTTTATTAAATAAATTTCCTTGATTGTTTGATTTATTGCTTTCCTTATTTTTACTTAGATTAAGATGGTTAGATAAGGACTTAGGTTTAATCGACACTTGACTAGTTAGGCTAATGACTTTCAGAAAGAAAGCTAAATAGTCAATTTCCTTAAAAGGCTTTGTTTAGAAGTGGTTATTGCTCCAATACACATGAAGGTTTCGTGCCTCGCCATAACCTGAAAATCGATTATCGAAATAGATATTTAGCCGACTAACTATTAAACCTAAGTCTTACTTAAATATAAATCAATTCTTAAATTTTAATTTAATTTGAAGATAAATTAATAACCATCTCACAAAACCTATAAGGTTCCCTATTTAAAAATCTAGAAAAGGGTGAGATGACTCAGGTTACAGTTGAGAATTAGTTTAATCAAATTTGATCAAACTCAAATCAAACTCTGATCAAACCTAAATCAAACTCAGATTAAACTTAAATCAAACTTTGATCAAACCTAAATCAAACTAAGATTAAACCTAAATCAAACTTAAACTCTGATTAAACGCTAATCAAATCTGATCAAACTCAAATCAAACTCAGATCAAACTTAAAATCTGATCAAACTCTAATTATATTTGATCAAACTTAAATCAAACTCTGATCAAACTCAAATGAAATATGACCAAACTTAAATCAAACTCTAATTAAACTCAAATCAAACTAAAATTAAACTTAAATCAAACCAAATTCAAATAAATTGATTAAATGAAAATAAACTTTAATTCAAACTTAACAATTCTTCAAAATTCAAACATGTTTATTTTCCATAAATTCAGAGATAATGTTCTCAAAATTAACTTCAAAATTAAGATTAACTTAACTCCATCTCACACAAACTCATAAGCTTAATATGTTTGATAACTTAGAAAGGGTGAGATGGAAAATCAGGAAAATAGATAATTATTTTAAATATGTCGTTAAATTTATTTATTTTTCATGCTTAGGGTCTAGGGTCATAGTCATTGACTAAATTTAAAGCTTACATTCCCCTTAAAATTAAGGCAATTACCTAGATTAATTACTTAAGCATTTACTTAAAAGTTATTTCATTATTTTGACATTAATTAAGGGGGAGTAAAAGAAGTTAACTTAACTAGTTTTTTTTTTTGTTAAAATCCGAAGTTCCTTTTACCTAAGTACTCTTCCAAGTTCCAAGTTAAGCTTGTTAAAGGGGACTAAGGTTTCAAAAACTAAGAAGTGAAAGGAGTTAAGTTAAGTAGAGTTAAGTTAAGTAGAGTTAAGTTAAGTATCTTCAAAGCGAGTTTTTTTTAAGAATAAGCTACTTATTTTTTCATAAAGCTAAGTATCTTTTCAAAAGTATAACTAAGCACCTTTTAAAAAAAAATCTTCTGAGTAAAAGGAGTTAAAACTAAGTATCTTTTCAAAGAGTTTCTTTTTAAAGTTAAGTATTTAACTAAATATTTTTTTAAAGAGATTCTTTTTAGCTATGCATTCTTCAAGGAAATTCTTTTAAAGCTAAGTAAGAAATTCTTTTTAAAGCTAAACATTTAGCTAAGTTTTTTTGGGAAAAGGAAAAGCTAAGTATTTTTTTAAAGAAGAAAAGCTAAGTTTCTTTAAAAAGAAAACTAAGTGACACATTTTAGGAGGAGCTTAAAGTTAAATTTCTGGAAAAAAAAAGATTAAAAGCTAGTTTTTCAAAATTAAGTACTATTTTTACAAGTTAACAACTTTTCTCTCTACTTAGTATTCTTTTTGATATATGTCAAAGGGGGGAGAGATTGGTTAAAAGTTACGTCAAACATAACTTAATAAATAAATTTTTTCTCAAAAGATTGAGGGGGATATTATTAAATTAAAGGGGAGCATTTTTACTTTGTTAAAATTGTCAAATTGTTTTACTTATGCTCAAATTTCTTACTTATGTTGCATTATTTTTGTTATGCTTTACTTAACTTTGAATTGTATTGTCATAATAAAAAAGGGGAAGATTGTTGGTATAGGAAGTACCAGATGTTTGAACCTAAATTTTGATTATGGCAAAGGGTTCAAAGTTAAAGTTTTTTATTGTTCTAACAAGTTGAACTGAGTGTACAAGAAAGCCCTAAGTGATCTTAGGCAAAGGAAAGTTCTAGTTGAGGCTAGGTGGATGGAAAGTCCTATCTACGATTAAGTAACGAAGTCTTGGTCTGAGGGATTGAGTAAAGTCTTGGTAGGTCGAGGACGTTGAGCGAAATCTTAGGGTCAAGGATGCTAGGTAAAAATCTTGGGGTCGTAAACATTAGGTGGAAGACTGGGCAGGTCGGTGTTTGGATATACAACGAAAAGTCCTGAAGTTTCTAGTGTTGAGCAAAAGTCTAATCAGTTTAAAGGATCGATTTGACAAAAGGTAATTTCTCCTGAGAGGGGTAGGTGAGGAAACATTCCCCGTTGAAGGAACAGTAGATGTCGGTTCGACCTAGAATTTTCAAAAAAATCTGAAATTCAAAACCAGACAGTCTGAAGACTGTTAATGATTTTATTTTCATATTGTTTTATTGTGCTAACTTTGTTTTGCAAGGTATGTTTGATATTTTGGACTAACATATCTTGCAAAAACTGAAATGCTTAAAAGAGTCTCGGGTGAATAGTGCTCGAAGTGCCTTTCATGGTGCTGAAAGCGCCTCAGACACCCTAGTTGAAGGAGCCTTCCAGTGCCTTGAAGGTGCCTTCGGATGGATGAACTTTGCAGAATGTCGAAGTTATTGAGTTCGAGACTTTGGGGAAAACTTGTATAGTTGGAGGTGCCTTCTATGGTGTTGAAGATGCCTTCGGCACTCTATAAAAGAAGTATTCAAGCATATGCCTGAACACAACTCAATTTTATGATCTTTCTCTTGCGCGCTGTTTCAAAGATGATCCTGTGACTTTGCGATGCAACTCCGATGATCGAAAGCACTAATCTCCGAATTATAAGTTGTCAGTATAATTTCAATTATTGTAATTAAATAATTGTACTTGCAATTCTCTGAATTGTTAGTGAATTGCATAAAGTAAATACTTAATGAATGTGAGCCTTAGAGTCAGAGTCGTTATAGACATCGAACCAAGTAAAAACAAATAGTGTTAGTGATTACTTTTCTTTACTATTATTCCGCTACATTATTCTCAAGTGTTTTTTTGGAAAACATGAAAAATCCATGAGCTCTATTTACCCTCCCCTCTCTAACGCTTTCAAACCTACAATTAGCACTAGATTGATAAATAGTATCGACTTCAATTGAAACACCATTATCTTATGTCAACCTTCCAACATCAATTATGTGGAACCGATGTCCATTTATAATATAACCTATATAAGATATAACATGCTTTCTTGGACCATGTGCTAGCCATTAAATTTGGCCCAAAGAGGTATCGGGAACATGTTTTGATAACTATTGAGTAAATGTTTCCATATCATTTTTGTAACAACATTTCATTCCTTATAAAATGATGATCTTCTTGTTTAAGCTCCTCAATGTGCATCCTATTTAAAATCATTGAAGGGTGATTGTTAGAATATATGGATTATGTACTAGTCAAAGATTATCTAATAGGGTTTTCAATTAACTATACTCACTGTAAGTAAGGTTCAACTTATGCAATATTGAATAACACATATCGATGTGCGCCTTGCAACACATGATCTTCTAAAATCTTGACTTTTCCTTGGGAAATTAGGCAACCTTCCATTAATCCATTCTCCAAATCCGTATTCCGATTAGAATAGACACCAATACTAGTAGCTTTTTTTATATAAGCACTACAAAATCACATTCTTTCTTCTGTGAGGTAACACTCAGATATACAACCCTCTGACCTTGCTCGATTCTTCACATAACCTTTAAGTATTTTCATAAACATATATAACAAAATCTAATTCATTGTATAATATTTATTACCTTTCAAATGAATACATCCAGCAGAATTGGACTGGTCCACACAAGCGAGATTCTCTAGCTAAATGAATTGTCAAATGAACCAAAATGGTAAAAAAAAGTGGGTGGAAAATACCTTTCCAACATGCATAGAGTTTCAACAATATTCTCCTCGAGTTGTTCTAAATTGTCCTTGTCTAACAATCTTTGACATAATTCATTGTAAAATGCACATAGCAGAAATAGAGCATTGTATGGGCCTTTCAGTAAAAGATTTCTCAATGCAACTAATAGCAATTGTTATATTAGAACATGACAATCATGAGATTTCAGCCCAATAAGTTTATGCTCTCTAAAGAAACACAATTACCAATATTTGAGCTATAGTTATCGGGTAACTTTATTTTCTTCAACCTAGAGCAAATATATCCATTTCTTTTTTAGACAACGTGTGAGGTGCAACAGACAAGTGATACATGTTTTTCCCTTTTTATTGAGGATGTAATTCTTCTCAAATTTTTAAGTGCATCAAATCTTTGCGAGCATTAATACCATCTTTGGATTTTTTTTCTTCACATTTAACAATGTGCCTATGATATTCCCACAGACATTCTTTTCAACATGCATCACATCTAACTTATGACGTAACATAAGCGCCTATAAGTAATCATCAATACATTTCATAGTATTAGTTCAAGAATATAACAAATTATTAAAAACTATTAAATAGAGAGCCAAATAACTTACACTCCAATTTGGCAAATTGAAAAAATTGAGTTTTTCTTTCACATTTAAACTAATTTTTGTACCTTTTTTGAACTATCCAACGTCTTCTTCTTTTTCTAACAAGTATTGATAGTCTGACCCTTTTGCTTTTTATCCTAATCATTTTCAATGTCTTTCACTATATTGAGAATTTGTAGCTCGGTCAAAGGTCTATGTTGTTGGTGCGAGAAGTATCCAACAATCGAACCTGAGTTTTGATAATGACAAATGGTTCAAAGTTAAGTTATCTTGTGATCTAACAAGTTTGAATGAGATTGTAGGAAAAGTCCTAAGTATGCTTAGGTAAAAGTCCTAGCTGCGGTTAGATAGGTGAAAAACCCTAGGGGGTGGTAATCCTAGGTCCTAGGGGGTGGTAACCCTAAGCGAAAAGTCTTGGCGGGTCGAGAGCTTCGAAAAAAAAATCCTAGAGTTAGAGACTCTAGGTTGAAATCCTAGTGTCACAAACTGGGTGGAAGTCTGGACGGGTCATGGAACGAACGCCTAGCATGAAGACTAGAAGCTTTGGATACTGAGCAAAAGTCTAGTCGATCGGGAGGATCGGTCTAGCAACAGGTAAACTCTCCTGAGAGGAGTAGGTGAGGATGTGTTCCCTGACGAGCGAACAATATGCGTCGGTTCGACCTAAGATTTCTAGAGGAAATCCGAAGTCAGAACCAGACAGTCCGATGACTGTCAAATACTTATATTATTTGTATTTTATTGTGCTAACTTGGTTTTGCAGGGTATACTTTGTTTGTGGACTAATATACCTTGCAGGAAAGGAGTTACACAAAAGAAGGCTCGGATGAATAGTACCTAAGGCGCCCTCCATCGAGCTTGGAGGCGCCTCGAGTGAGCTGAATGAAAGCCTTGCAGCAAGGAGCGAAGGTGTAATGCCCGCCCCTCTACTACCCTAAGGGAGGGACCGGGTTACTTACTTGAATCATACATACATATGAAAATCATGGAAGTGGAAGTATATATATATATATATATATATATATAAGAAAACTAACTACTGATCATGCTATCATAAAAGCATACTAATAAAACATGGCATGTGAGCTATAACCTCATGTAACATAGTAAACGTATCAACATGCTAGTGCATATAACTTGATTCAATATTTACTACTTGCAACATGATCATATTACTAAAGCATAAAACATGAAACATAAGTTCACCTCAAGTATAAACCATCCAAAAGTATCTAGTAGGAAAAATAGTTCATAAGCAAAACTTAGAGAATGAATAAGTTTTGAAATATAAAATAGATCTTCTTTCCACCATGCCACTTCCACACACATCTTTCGCTCTTCCTGCTGCTCCTCTTAGTGTAGCCATTCCTTACCCTTTTCTGCAGTACAAGGAAAATATAAAACTATAAGCACATAGGCTTAGTAAGATTCCTTCCTACTCACAAAATATACATCATGCATCTTAACATAAAGTGGTGACATGTTCATTCAATCAACATCTAGATATAAATTTGCATGCTAGCATAAAGTAAAGTCATACTCATGTAAGTAGATCATAACATAGCATGTGAGAAACTCATACATAAGGAGTAGCATGATCATCTAAGCATCATAGACATATTTTCAAAAAAAGAAACATCTTACTAAAACATAAAGAAACATTTAGTATGAATAAACATATGCAAGATGTCCTTTGAAAACATGTATCATGAAATGAGTATGTGCAAGATGTCCTTTGAAAACATATATATCATATAAATACTTAAACATAATTTCATCACGAGGGCCCGGCTTTGTACCACATACATACATGAATGCGTGCATCCTTAGTAGATCCAAGGTAGCAAATCTTGAACCTACTAGGAACTAGGCCCGTTTCATTGACCATCGACCTAGAGGCAACTTAGGAGCCCATCCCTTTTTACTAGGCTCGTTTCATAGACCATCGACCTAGGGGCGCTTAGGAGCCCACCCTTGGTACAAGCCATACAAAAGTAAAATAGCATACATGTTTCTTGTCATATCATAGCATATCATATCTCTTGTCATAACATGAAGAGTGCTCTTAGTCCCAACTTAAGGGAAGCATCTCTTAGGCTATCATGAAGAGTGCTCTTAATCCCAACTTAAGGGAAGCATCTCTTAGGCTTTTCCTCATACATAAGCCTTGCATAAACATAACATGATGACAATGAGTGCCCATAACATATAGCATATCATAGGAATCATATCATGGTGGCATAATGTGCACATAACATGGAGCATATCATAGAAATCATAACATGATGGCATAACGTGCATATAGCATATCATAGGAATCATACATGATGGCATAAAGTTCACATAACATAATAACATATCATAGGAATCGTAACATGATGGCATGAATATACATATCAAATAACATGGTGACATAAATTCATATTCTATCATAGAAAGTCATTATCATGCATGGTTAGGGTTTTGATCTTCCTACAAAACCTAAATTACAACTTAGCCGAGACCTAGAGGTAGGATTCTAGGTTTTTAACCCAACATGAAGCATGAAAACTTAAACTAACCATATATCAAGAATCATACATCATGAGGAAACATAACAAGCATAGTTAGGTTTTAAAACTTTTCCCTAAACCTTTCATTCAATCTTGGCCAAACCTTAAGGGTAAGGTTCTTAAACTTTTAATACCACAAGAAGCATGAAAACTTAAACTCACAACATATAATGGTCTACATATCATGAGGACTAATAAACAAGCATAGTTGATGTCTTAAATTGTCTCTAACCCCTTTATCCTTCTTTGGCCGAAACCCTAAGAGTATGGCATGAAATTTCTAAGCAACATGAAGCATGAAAAATTTATACTAACATCACATAATGGTCTACATATCATGAGGACTAATAACCAAGCATAGTTGAGGTCTTAAATTGTCTCTAATCCTCTTATCTTTCTTTGGACGAAACCCTAAGAGGATGGCATGGAGTTTCTAAGCAACTTGAAGCATGAAAAATTTTATACTAACATCATATGATGGTCTACATATCATAAGGACAAATAAACAAGCATAGTTGAGATCTTAAATTGTCTCTAATCCTCTTATCTTTCTTTGGCCGAAACCCTAAGAGGATGGCATGGAGTTTCTAAGCAACTTGAAGCATGAAAAATTTTATACTAACATCATATAATGGTCTACATATCATAAGGACAAATAAACAAGCATAGTTGAGGTCTTAAATTGTCTCTAATCCTCTTATCTTTCCTTGGCCGAAACCCTAAGAGGATGGCATGGAATTTCTAAGCAACTTGAAGCATGAAAAATTTATACTAACATCATATAATGGTCTACATATCATAAGGACAAATAAATAAGCATAGTTGAGATCTTAAATTGTCTCTAATCCTCTTATCTTTCTTTGGCCGAAACCCTAAGAGGATGGCATGGAATTTCTAAGCAACTTGAAGCATGAAAAATTTATACTAACATCATATAATGGTCTACATATCCTAAGGACAAATAAACAAGCATAGTTGAGGTCTTAAATTGTCTCTAATCCTCTTATCTTTCCTTGGCCGAAACCCTAAGAGGATGGCATGGAATTTCTAAGCAACTTGAAGCATGAAAAATTTATACTAACATCATATAATGGTCTACATATCATAAGGACAAATAAACAAGAATAGTTGAGGTCTTAAACTTCCTCTAAAGCTTTTATCCCTTCTTGACCGAAACATACAATAACCTAATCCTAGGTTTTGAACATTATTAACACATGAAACACACGGAACTACTTGTACTGTAGGTGAGGGAGATACTTACTTCCTTCCGTTTGGTTTACTAATGAAAATACCCTTGCTTGTGAAGCTTTTTCCTAGAGAGAATTCCTTGGCTTGAGTTCGGCACAATGAAGAGGAGAGAGCTTAGGTTTCGGTGGAGGGAGAAAAGAGAAGGAAGGAAGAAGAAAAAATAGATTTTTTCCCTTCCCTTCTCTTATTTATGCTCAATGAAGGAATAAAGCAAATTCATCTTTTCATTAGGGAGGAAGAAGACAACTCAAACTTTTCCTTCTAAGTCTCCTTCTAAGTGAAAGGGCCTTCACTTTAACTACAATCTCCCTTCTTTTCCTAACAACACACCCCTGCTGGGGCTACTGGTTATCACATACATGCATCTAACAAGAGGTCCAAGGTTCAAACCTTGGTCATGCCTCTTTTTAATTCTATTTCCTCTTATTTTTGGGAAAATTCACATAAGGTCCATTCTAATCATGATAAAATTCATATGGAATTATTAGAGATCCTATGGGTGTTACAGAAGGTACCTTCCAAGGAGATGGGAGGTGCCTCGAACGCTGGATAGAAGGCGCCCTCCATAGAGGCACCTCGAACGCTGGATGGAAGGCGCCCTCCATGGAGCTTGGAGGCGCCTTCGGGCAAATAAGCAGCTAAGATGCAAAATCTTATCGATACTGCGGATTCGGCGGGTTAAAGGCGCCTCCTATAGCTACTGGAGGAACCCTCAACAACCTACTTAAGGTCGGTTCGAGCAACAGCTAAGAGATAACACAAACTTGTAATCTTTCTTCTGTGTGATGCTCAAAGGATGATCCGACAAAGGCGTAACTCGACTCCGACAACTGGAAGCCTTAATTTCTCCTACCTTATTTGTCGGTATACTTTTTAATGCATTAATATTGCAATTCAAAGTTGTAATTTTCAGAAGCTATAGTGATTATCCATCGAAAGCACTCTTACGTGCGGGCCTTGGAGTAGGAGTCGCCACAGGCTCCGAACTAAGTAAATCCTTGGTGTTTGTATTTTGTTTATCTCTCTTTTATTTCCGCTGTGTATTTACTTTGAGTATTCCGAAACAAATGAAATAACCACGAGCGTTATTCCCCCCCCCCCCCCCCCTCTAGCACTTTCAATCCTACATATGTTTCCTTTTTCTCTCTTTTTTTCCCATTAAACCACTTCTTTTTATGACGAAATGGATTATCAAGAGGAAGAAATCTCTTGTGACCCAAGTATGCAAATTTTCTACTATACTTAAGTCACATTAAACATATGTCTTCACCACATATTGGACAACCAACTTTTTCTTTTGTGGCACATCCTGCTAGATTTCCATAAGTAGCAAAATCATTGATCATCCACATCAAAATAGCCTTTAGATTGAACATTGACTTGCTAAATGCAACATAAGTCTCTACACCTGTGTCCCACAACTCTTTCAAATCCTCCACAAGGGGTTCTAAGTAGCCATCTATATCATTTCCAGGTTATTTTGGGCCTGGAATCAGTAATGTTAGCATAAGATTTTCCTTCTCCATGCACATTAATGGAGAAAGGTTGTAATTTACTAAAATAACCGGCTAACAACCATATTTGGAAACAAGGTCACCAAAAGGGTTGAATCTATCTATAGCAAGACCAAGTCAAAAATTTCTAGGATCTGATGCAAAAGTCGACCACTTATAATTTATTATATCCTAAGCTACTGAATCAACTAGATGACACATCATATGATCTTGACTTTTGTGATTAGAATGTCAAATCAAGTCTTCAGTCTTTTGTTCTAATGTAAACATCCTTTTAATCTTGGTATCACAGGAAAATACTGTAGTACCTTTTCAGGAACTCCTTTATGAACTTTGGTGGTTATTTTGTCTACCTTCCATCTTGAGGAACCACACTTTGGACATGAGTCCAAATCTTTAAACTCCTTTCTAAATAGACAATAATTGTGTGGTCAAGCATGAATCTTCTCATATCCTAAATCAAATAATTTCAATAGCTTTCTCATTGAATAAACGGTTTCTAGAAGCATGTTTTTTTTTGGAAGCATGGCACTTAAGGTCTTAGGGATCTTATTGAAAGTATTGTCAATGTGACCATTAGTAGACTTGTAATTGTATAATGTGACAACTGCTAACAACTTTGTGTAAGTTGTACAACCAGGGAAGAGAGAAGTTTCATCATCTTTTAATAAATTAGCAAATTCATAATCTTTTGCCTCAGATATAGTGTGTCCAACCTCTTCTTCTAGCATAAAGGCATTCCTATATAAGTGATATGGAATCTCTACTTTTATCATCCTCTACCTGAACTCCTCTTAAACTACCTTCACCTTGAAATTGTGAGGTATAACTTTCACCATGGAAGACCCAACTAGTGTAAGAAGGATTGATCCCCTTAATAATTAAGTGCTTGTACACTTGGTCAAATTTCATATACTTCTTATTTTTACAACGGTTGCAATGACATAAGATTACTTCACATGTTTTGGCATAGTTCCTAGCTTGTGTAAGAAATTTTTGAACCCCTTCTTTATACTCAAGTACAAGCCTTTGAAAGCAGATGCATCCATTCCTTATCCATTTTGTAAATGATCTAAACTTCAGATTAAAAAAATTCATCTCTGTCTCACAACATATAGCTTAAGCCTTGTGCATAGAATACCAAATTAAATTAATTAATTAAAAAAATAATACCAAAAAGAAACATTAAATATCAAAAATAAATATAATTCAACTATCTGAGATGAGCAAAAGGCACAACTAAGTGGGGTATTTGCCAAGGGAAAACTTTGTTAGATTGTAATGCAGATCAACTATATTATTATTTATTTCATAATGGAAAATATAGAAAGCATTTGCATAGGATTTTTATTTATTTAAAATATGCTTAAATTTGTAAACAACTATTGTGGGGGATCTTTAAGGAGAAAAGAATTATCTTATTATTTATTAATGTAATAGAAGTTATTGGGATATTGTCATTCCTGGTGTTAGAATTTGATACAAGAACTATAGTTGGATACATGACATGTAGTTTCAACAACAATAAACAAGTGAGAGAATATTTAAATTGAATGAACAAGAATTCTGACAAGAGATTTAAATCTATACAAACATTGTGTAACATTGAAACAACAACTTCCATGAAACTAGAGATTTCATTCTGTACAACATTGTGAAATTTCTATTCAACAGTCAACTATTTGGAGAAAGCAAATAGTACACAACTTTCAGCCTAATGAATGATAGCAAAAGGACAATACAGTAACAGGCATAGACTGGCTTACATATCATTGTTTAAAAATGGTTAGGGCAACAAACATCCATTTTTAATGTATTCTAAAATAGATCTTTAAACTTCATGTTCATGTTCCTTCAATAAAAGAGTACAAGAAGGTAATTATTCAGATTGTTGCAATTAAATCCAATGAAGACCCAATATAAAATAAAAACAAGTCATGATTTATTCAGATATCGACGATCAAATTATAGGTATAGCATCAGTTGGTGATAAAATATGAGAAAATAAATTAAATTATCATAGAAATGTTCAAAGGATACGGATGAACTTTATAGTTAGACAAAGTGAATCAATTAGGGTCTTATTACTATGACAAAGGATGCCAGGAAGAGGAAGGAAAGCCAATACAAAAAAGAGTTGTATTTTAGATATTCAACAAAGCGAATCTATATTTTGTTGTTGTATTCAACGACAACATAATACAAGAAAAATAAAAGAAAATCTAACCTGAGAAAAATAAGGATTGCAAGAGCGCCAAAAAAAGATTCAACAAAGATGTTCAATTCAATGGAGAGCTTCGGTGGAGAGGGCTTCGCCGGAGAGAGCTTCGGCTAAGAGAGGATGGGCGGAGATGTTTAGCGGAGAGGAGTTTAAGGTTGGCAGCAGAGAGGTTTCAGCAGAGGGAGTTCACGTGAGGAGGAGGGCTTCGCCAAAGAGGGCTTCGGTGGAGAGAGGATGGGCGGAGATGTTCGGCGGAGAGGAGTTTAGGGTTGGGCGGAGATGTTTAACGGAGGGAGTTCGCGTGAGGAGGAGGTCGCAATTTTAGGTTTTTGCGTGAGAGGTTTGTGTGAGGAGTATGGTTCGAGGGAGGGTTTTGGCGCGAGGATGTTTGGCAGAAAAATAATTGCGAGTGCGTGAAAAGTTTTGGTAAAAAAATAATTAGAGAGGCTACATGTTTTGGCAAAAGGCAAAACATTATAAAATTTTGAAGACTATTAATGGTGTGCATTGCACGTTGTTAAAATTTTATAATATTTATTGGCAGCGTATATTTTTGCACGTCGTCATTTATATATGTATAATAACTATTAACAGCGCGCTCCACATGCCGTTAATATTAAATTTTAGCAGAACACTCTACATGCCATAGAGAAGTTTATTGGCAACATACTTTTTTTGCACACTATCGTTTATATAAATATTATATTACTTGTAGCGCACATAATTGGGTGCACCATAAAAATTATTATTAGTGACGCACTTTAACTATGCGCCGTTGATAATGCACTGCGGAAAGTCATATTTGTTGTAGTGTATGAAGACAATTGAACAATGGAGCCATCATCCTCCACTATCAGATGGAACCCTCATTCTTTTTACACTAGGACCAACAATCGATGGTGGAAAAAATGTGAATTCATATTGAGTTTGTTTAGTGCAAACATCTGAACTAGGATTCTCTTTCAAAAGAACCTCACTTTTTGATTCACATTCTTCTATATATTTTTCTTTCAAAAAGGTTGCATTTGTACTTACAAATATCTTTTTATCTTGAGGACTATAGAAATAATATCGTCTCGTTCCTTTTGGACACCCTACAAAGATACATGCCTCCAATCTTGGTTCCATCTTATCTATCTTTCCCTTAAGTACATATGCAGGGCATTTCCATATCCAGATATGTCTTAGATTGGGCTTGCGTCCTTTTCACAACTCCAAGGGTGTCTTAGAAATTGATTTATAAGGGACCATATTGTTCGACAAGTTATAGTTTGTAAAGCATATGCTCAAAAGGATGTATTGATAGTAGAGAGCTAAGTATAGATTTGACCATGTCCAACAATGTCTTGTTTCTCTTTTCTAAGACACCATTTTGTTGGGGAGTGCTTGGTATATTTACTTGGGATAAAATCTTATTCTCTAAAAGGTATGTTCTAAATTCATTGGATACTTCTTATCTTGATTTAATCAAAGTATTGTAATGCTCTTACCTAATTATTTTTCCATTTCACTTCTGAATTCCTTGAACTTTTTAAAGACTTTAGATTTGTGAACGACTAGATAAACATAACCATATCAAGAGTAATCATCAGTAAAAGTTATGAAATACTCATATATCTACCTCTTGCAGGGACACTAATAATTAATCCACATATTTCATAAAAAAGAAAAACTAATTGGTCCACATACATTACAGTGCACTAATTCCAAGACTTCTTTAACCCTAATTTCTTTAGATTTAAAGGACCTCTTAGTCATTTTGCATTCTAAACAAGATTCATACACAGACATGAACTCTACCTTTAACTCTCCTAAAGGGCCATCCCTTGTCTTTGAATCCTATAGATGTTGATTTGATCAAGTCTTAATGCCATAAATAAGTCATATTATTGGGAGACAACTTTATGCATTTGCTAGATGCATTGTAATACAATAAGCTATCAACCGTCATTTATGAAACATGGATATAATATCTGTCTAAAAAATAAAGTAATAGAAATCAAATTTCTTAGTAATATCAGGGACATAATAATAATGTCTTAATAATAAATATTTTTAATTGAAAAATAGAGATAAATATTTCCAACAACTCTTGCAAATACTACTGCTCTTGTGCCAACACTTAGAGTATGTTCTCCTTCATTGAGTTCCCTGATTACTCGAAATCCCTGCAACATATTGTAAACATGATTAGTAGCTAAAGAATCTGTTATCCAAGTATTAGTAGAATCAACCACTAAGTAAGACTCGATAAAAGATACCTCATGATCACTTTGCTTTTTCAGAGTTAGATATTTCGACTAGTTTCTTTTCTAATGACACTTTTGTCGGCAATGAAAGCATTTCCCCTTGGATTCACCATCTATCTTGGTCTTCTTTGCCTTTTACTATGGGCCTTTGTTGTTGGATTTCTTCCTCTTATTGTTTCCTTTTCCTTTCGACTTAGAACAGGATGGTCTAATAGAAGTAACAACAAGTGCATCACCACTCATGGTTTTAAGAACATTCTCAACATTCTGAAGCTCCTTCATCAATTCAGTTAGGGAAATAATCATCCTATTTATATTATAGCTGACTTTGAATTGTGAGAACATCTGAGGGAGACTCTCTACAGCCATGTCAACCTACGTCTCTGATTTGATTTTAGCCCCTAAAACTTCAACCATGTTAAACTGGGTTTCATGCACATGTTCATGATAGACCTAATGGCTGTCTGATGCGCTTGTCGTCCTTGATGCACAAACATTTGTTGAAAGCTTTCCATGATTTCAGTGGTACTTTCCATATTTTTGTTGCAATACATTTGAGATAGATCCCAAAATATAACAATGAGTCGTTTCATTAGAATGGATCCGCTTGTCATAAGCTTCTTTTTGTTCGGTCGTGGACTCTGCCATAGGCATCTTCAGACAGGATTCAGTTAACACAAATTTATGCTTCTCTACCGTAAGAACAATCATTAAATTACGTTTCTAATCAATATACTTTTCTCCAATCAGTTGATTTTTAATCAAAATAATAGTGAGTTAATTTCCAGACATTTTTTCTGAAAGAAAAAAAATATCTAATGAGCTTTGCATGTAATAAAGTATATATGTTATGCACCAAAACTACCATATAACGATGATCTAAAACTCTAAAATCATAAACATAACCATTCTATAGGAGAAATAAATGTGATTTATAGCTAGGCTTAGATTCTCCCACTAAAGTCAATATATCTGGCATCATTTTTAATTGTAAAATACGGTGTCCAAATAATAATTAAATAATAAGGTTAGTTGACAAATAATATTATTGGATTTTTCAGAAATTTTTAGAAATTTTCTGGAAATTTTTCGGAACCCGTTTAACGTATTTTAAGGAGAAAAAACTGTAGGCTTAGTACGTAAAAGCCTATTTGGAAATACCCAAAAATGAGAGTTGATTAGGGAATGTACTTAGGTTTGATTAAGCAAAGCTTAAGTTCATTCTCTCTTTTATTATCCTCTCCTGTCATCGCGCCGCACACATCTCCGCCCGAACTCCCCTTCTTCCTTCCCCTTCATCTCGTTGCCGGCCACTCCCAAGTTCCACTGCTGTCACGCCTCGGAGGAGTCTCTGTCCGAAGAAATTTCGGCAGCATCTCCCCGGTACGGCGGACAATCTGAAACTTTTCTACAAGCACTATATACCTCAGCCACATGCGGCTGGAATAATAACACAAATAAAAACAATCACCACGCAGTTTATATAGATATTCAGCCTCTGGCTATCACAACCACGTAGTTAATAATAGTAATCACAAACAATAGTACTCTGACTCGAAATCCACCCTACTCAACAACACTCATAAAACTCAAATCTGACGAACTCACCTCTTCTGCCGTCCAGGCAGGCATGTAGTAGAATAAAAATCCAAATCATACCAAAAGTCCATCAAACGGAAGGATTTCATACAATATCCATATGTAAAATCCAAAACAAGACTAAAACAAAGTCTGATAGAGAAAAGCTAAAATAAAATAACAACTCAAAAACTATCAGATGGGGACCAGCGACTGGAACTGCTCCGGACAGCCTCAACCTGAAAATATATCAACAATGGAGCGGGGTGAGTCCAACACTCAGCAGGTACAACTGATATGCATAATAAAACAAATAACAGACAACACTAATCATGTGTACAGTCTCCTGAATACAAGAAGGATAAATGCAACTGAAACGAAATCAGGAGATAACTGTACTAAGCGGGATCAAAGTACAAAGGTAACAGGGTCGTCAGACCGGGGAAGTCATAATCCTGTATGCATGTCAATCATATGCATCCATATAAATGCAGCAAGTAAATGCAGCAATCATAAATAATAAATGCAATAAATGCATATGGTGACCGTGCACTCTGACATCACTGCTGCTGATGAGCGACCGAGTGGACGGAATGCTGTCGGAGTACTCCTGTCCTCTGACCCCAAATCATAAATGGGGGAGCTCAATGCTCTCAACTCCCGGTACACAATGACGGGGAGGAAATCTCTGCTGGCTACCATGCTGAGTCATCTGACCAACGGAGCCAACCAAAGTCCACCATCTGTCGGCTACCACGCTGCTACATTAAATGCCAACGGAGCCAAACAGAGCGGAACTAACTGCCGGCTACCACGCTGAGTCCTCAGATCAACGGAGCCAAACAGCAGAACCGCCACACACCTGTCTGATATACCACTAACCCATGGGTGGTGGTAGTGTGTGCAGTACATGTAACTGGTGATGGGCTCAACCATAGTGGAGCCGACAATCGCACAACATGCAATCATGATGCATGACACTAAGCATGGCAATCTCATGAATAACATAGTAATGACCATATAAATAATACAAAGTGTGTACCACTGGAAGATGTATCAGATAGAAGGTACACAAATCAGATAGGGCATCAAATAAACCCTAGATCCAGAAGATAACATAGCATGTGGTTGGGTCACTACCTAAAGCATATATGATCAGGTAAATAATATGCAGTGCAGAATAAATAAACAAGCAACCATGTAACTATCATATAGTGACCAACCGAAACAGAATGATTACACAATCACTGCTATATGTTAAACATATTATTATGCATATCAAAGACATAAGTCAAAGTACCCGCCTCCAATCGAAATAAGATCAATCCGGTCCAACTCGGACGTCGAGATGCTCGTCTCGAATCAAAGTCCTGTAATAAATCGTACAATTTAGCTAAGTTTAATTATAACTCAAATAGTTAAACCAAAACTATTTTCCTTCAAGAACCCTAATTAAATAGTTAATCACAATTAACTATCCCTAATCCAAAGCTTAGGGTTCCATTCCTAACAAAACAGATCAGAAGAAACACACTTACCCTAATGTGCGAACAGCGATCAGATGCCTATCTCTCAACCAAACATTATTCTGTTGAAATCAACCCTAGCAAAGATTCAATTCCTTCCAAGAATCAATCTAATTATACATTAATCATCTCATTACCCTACTTCTTACCTTAATCCATAGCCCAGCAAATCCATAGCAAAGACAACTTGCTGTCGGGACAGAGATAGCCGTTGAAAATCAAGAAACGCCCTGCAATGCACTGTCTGGATCAAAATGAAGCTCAAGAAATCGACATCCAAACAACAACCAAATTTCCAGAACAACCTGAGCACCTTACCTCTTCCTCTAATTGCCTGCGATGACCAAGAACCTGACGAAGCTGCTGCTGGAAACCCTAATACCAGAGACTCAAGCCGATACAAAGGTGGCTGCTGGCACTGGTTCGCTGGCAGATCGGTGCTAGGGCACTGCATATCAAGACTCAGTGCCGGCACGTCAGCGCTGAGTAAATCTAGGGCAGAATAAGGGTGGTCGACGCCCTATGGCTGGCGATGGATCTGAGCTCAGGGGGCTTCCTCCTCAGGCGATGTCAAAGATAGCCGAATGTCTGTCGACTTCAACTCGTCCGCGAGAGAACAGAGAGAGGAGGAAGGAGAGTTCGGGAAAGGAGAGGCGTCGGCTGTGGCGCGAGCGCAGTGGTGAGGGAGTTGGTATGCTCTCTATTCCCCGGCGTCGTCGTCGGCGATGTCGGGCAGAGAAGAGGAAGAGGGCGTCGGCGTCAACCAAACACAGGGGTGATCGGCTAGGGCAAAAAGAGAAATCGGTCGGTGCTCGTGTGGTGTGGTCGGAAAAGAATGGAAATCGGCGCTGCTCGGCGTCGGAAGAGCAGCGGAGGAGAGGAGGAAAACCGCAGCGGCCGGCGGTTAGGGCTCCGGCACGCGGCACGCGGGGGAAACGGCACAGTATCGGGGGAAAGAAAAAAAAAATAAGAGAAAGGATTTAGGAAAAGGAAATAAATAAATAAAACTTTTCCTCGCTTAATTGGGTAGCCTAAACAGGCTTTTCCGGGCCCCGTTTTTATCCCCGTTAACTCGTCCATACGAGCTCCGAAAAATTTCCAAAAATTTCGGAAAATTCTCCTTGTTATTTCCTCTATTTTCTAGTATTTTACATTCTCCCCCACTAATAAAAATTTGGTCCCCAAATTTCGTTATCTACCATGAGCAAGTACTAACAACAGATAAAGAGTATCATTGCTGAACGGTAAATTAAATCATACCTCAAGTGAAAATGATGGGGATATCAAGCTCGGATAATATCCTCGAGCTCCCAAGTAACCACCTCGTCTGAATGATGCTGTCATCCGACGTTTACCAGCCGAATAGTCTTGTTCCACAACTGACGCTCTTTTCGGTCTAGAATCCGTACCGGAATCTACTCATAAGTGACGTCAGGCTGAAAAAGAACTGAAACATCTGTCAGCACATGTGTCGGGTCGGGTATGTATCCCCTCAGCATAGATACATGGAATACGTCATGAACTCCTGCTAGGAACGGTGGTGGTGTCAACCGGTAAGCTGCCGCTCCAATCCTTTCCAAAATCTGGAAAGGTCCAATGTATCGCGGAGCTAGCTTACCTCTGAAATCAAATCTCTTCACTCCTTTCGTGAGTGAAATTCGCAGAAATTTATGGTCACAAATGGAGAACTCTAAGAGTCTCCGACTCCGGTCAACATAACTCTCTTCTGGCAGTCCTGTGCCTCTGACACTCTCCGTCCAATAGTACGGACTAACTCTGCCTCATGCTGAGCTCTATGAGGTCCCAACAACTGGGCCTCCCCAACCTCATCTAAAGGGTGGGTGTCCGACAAAGTCTACCATACAACGCTTCAACGGTGGCATTTGGATAGACAAATACAAACCGTTGTTGTAGACGAACTCTCCAATAGCAAATGGTCCTCCCAACTGCCCCTAAAATCCAATACACAAGACCTCAGCAAGTCCTCTAGAGTCTAAATGGTCCGCTCTACCGTCCATCTGTCTGCGGATGGAAAGTTGTGCTGAAACAGAGCTGCGTGCCCAAGGTCTGCTGCAGTCTCTGTTAAAAACAAGACGTGAACCGGGTTCTCTATCCGAATTAATAGTCAAAGGGACACCATGAAATCTGATGATCTCCCGGCAATACAGATCTGCCAATCGATCCAGGAAATCAATCTTCCGGATCGCTAAGAAATGCGCGGATTTGGTTAATTGATCAACGATTACCCAAATTGCGTCATGGCCTCGTCATGTCCTCGTCAAACTCACCACAAAGTCCATAGTAATGTGTTCTCATTTTCACTCAGGAATAGAAATATGCTGAAGTAAGTCGGCAGATCTCTGATGCTCGGCCTTCACTTGCTGACAGACTAAACATCTAGCTACAAAATCCGCGATGTCTTCCTTCAGGTCGTTCCACCAATAAAAACACCTCAATTCTTGGTACATACGGGTACCACCTAGGTGGACAGCAAATCATGAGCGATGAGCCTCCGGAAGTAACTCCTATAAGACCGGATGAAACTGAAAATCTGCCTCGGAAGTGTATAACACCCTCCTCGTCTCGTGTGAACTCGGTCTGCTGCCCGGAAACTATCTGGCTGCAAATAAATTGCAAATACTGATCAGCAGCCTAGGGCTCTCGTATCCTCGTCCTGATCAACAACTGAGCAACCATGGTAACCAAACTACCCTGCTCTGTCTGTCCTTACCCCTCAAGGCCCAAACTGGAGAAACCTTAAATCAAGTCTGTGACCACAACTCGGTGGCAATCTAAAATCCCTCCGGACTTCCTGCTAAGTGCGTCGACAACCATATTAGTTTTCCCCAGGTGACAGTCAATCATACAGTCATAATCCTTCAGGAACTCCATCCATCTCCTCTGTCGGAGATTAAGTTCCTTCTAAGTAAACAGATCTTTGAGACTCTTATGGTCAGTGAGAATCTCAAATGTAATGCCATATAAATAATGTCGCCAAATCTTCATGGCAAAAATAATGGCGACTTGCCCAGATCATATACAGGGTAGATCTTCTCATGCTCCTTCAACCGACGAGAAGAATAGGATACTACCATATCGTGCTGCACCAGAACAGCGCTCAAACCCTGAATAGATGCGTCGGTGCAAAGGACATATCCGTCCTCTCCAGAAGGTAAAAATTCAAAATCAGAGCCGACACTAGTCTCCGCTTCAGCTCCCAGAATCTGGTCTTGTCAGCCTCAGTCCAAGTGAACTTCACGCCTTTCCAGGTCAAGTGTGTCAGTGACATAGCTATCCGAGAGAACCCTCAACGTATCTCCGGAAATATCGAGCCAAACAAAGGAAGTTGTGAGCCTCTTTTATAGACTCTGTCTACTCCCAACGGTAACAACCTCGATTCCTGTGGAACCACGGTATACTCCTACTGGTGACCGTGTGTCTCAATCAACTCACAGAAGAAAATCAAAATACGCATTACTGATCTTCACATCTAGACGTTTCCATCGAAACATCTCTAGAACTATGCAAAGATGATGTGCGTGATACACCTCAGATCAGGAATAAAACACCACGTCGTCAATAATGATAACGAATTCTGATCCAATATCGTAGGGATACCCAAATCATCTAGTCCATGAAAACATCTAAGGCTCCGCAAGCTCTAATGGTAAAACCAATACACATAATGTCCATATCACAGACATTTCTAACCATAAGATCCCTGACAATAAGTCTGAAATATGATCACCAACAATATAAATCATCTAAGCATAGATCCTCCAGTGTGAGAGCAACGCTCCATCACAGAAAATACCACATATGTGGGAGCAACGCTCTACCACAAGAAATCCTCAATATGTAGGAGTAACACTCCACTACAAATAATCTATAACATGTATCTGCAATAGATATGGGAGCAATGCTCCGCTACAAGCAATCCAAAATATGTATATGTGGGAACTCCGCTCCACCACAAACGATCCATAAGTGTCCAAAGCACCTAACTATCCAACTAGAGGCTGCACGAGATCACTCAACCACATCTCACTGTAGGCAGCCAAAGGTATAAACAACCTAGTAAACAAATCAAATTCATAGTCAACTCTATCATCATCCTAGTGGGTTGGTCACCCACTAATAGGAGAATTAGTTGACAGGGTTATACAACCAATAACATAATGTAGACACTCAGCATTCTACATTCAACATAGGTAGAATCATCCTGATGATATCCACCATACACCTGGTACACATGCACACACAACATATGTATAATCGACATAATCCTCCAATTTGTACACACCAAACACACTCATAGCACACGTATAAATCAGTGTGATACCTCCAACAATATCTATTAAACCCGTGTCCATATATCAACATAGGTATAATCAACAATACACCTCAACAACACTCACATGACATATGTACACCTATGCCAAGAGTATAATCAACGTAATACTTCCAACAAATCATAATCGACACGAGTATACTCTCAAAACAATCATATAATAAACAAGATACCTCAAATATTACACCCAACACATCTGCACATATCACAACTCAGATTAGATCGATAAGATACATCCAATAAAACACTCAAACATATGTGCACATTCCACAACATAGTTTTTAATTGACAAATACCTCCAATAAACAATCAAACATGAATGCCTAACCACTCGAGTATAATCTACTAGAAACCCACAATAATCATATGTATAAAGGTATACGACCCAAAAGATAAAGTCAGAATTCAAGAACATCAAGACACTCTCATTTTTTTTATCCTCAAAAATATCAGCCCACATAATATTAGATGAATAAGTCTCTACTCCCCATGAGAGCAAGTTAACATTCGAAACATCAAATCATTATTTATTCACATAATCCAATATCAGAGGAAGCAAATATCAATTTTTATCATCCTGTTAACTAACCACAACTAACCAGATTTATTAAAATCGCATAGGCACACTAAACCGTAAACTCTCTAGCACCCGATTTATAATTTGATCACCAACTATAATCATCAAACCTGTGAATATCATACATGACACTCACTATGTCACCATCAACGACAACCCAATAATAGATCATCTAAATAGTTATCCACTAATAGATCATCAAAACAAATATCTAGTGATAGATCATCAGACAACCACATAACATTTACTCTCATAAATCATTAGAAATCAACACATCTCAATATCTGATCCCACAATATTCCTCAACCTCAAATCATTCTCAACAATGAACAAACATGATAAGTCTCCAATGACCAATTTTCCTCGTATCGGATACCCTAATATCCAAAAGATACAAGTATAAAAACTCTACTGGCTAAGTCCACAGGAATATATAAGTATCATCCATTACCCAGCTAACAATAGCAGACGCTGATATGTGCCTCCATCTCCTAATAGTAGTAACAGAAGCTAAAACTACTGATGGTATGATATGAAAAATCACCAGAGACTATAATCCTTGATCTCTATTAGGGTCGACCAAGATCAGTGGCTAACCCATCACATGTAATATGGCTACAACAACCAGACAGGTAATAAAGATAAAGTGCTAATAGATGTCCTAACTATCATAAAATAAACATCATACATATTTGCCGTCTGGAGATGTTCCATCGCTGTCCAGTCCCCAACTTCTGACCTCAAAATTCCGAACGAGAAAATCGCCGGAAATCCATATAAATCCGAAACATAACCATTTAACTCGCAAACTGGACTAACCCAAAATCCAGAACACCAAAAGCAGGTATCTATAACCTGCTCTGATACCAATAAATTGGTATCAGATAAATCTCGAAAATCCAAAATACAAAAATCCAACAAGTATCGCCAAACTTGGCGCTCTAATACCAAGTAAATAAATTGGTATCAGGTTATCCCAAACATCAAAAATACGAAAACAAAAGATCGTATACCTGTGCTCTGATACCACTAAATTGTCACGCCCCGGAGGAGTCTCTGTCCGAAGAAATTTCGACAACATCTCCCCTGTACGGCGGACAATCTGAAACTTTTCTACAAGCACTATATACCTCAGCCACATGCGGCTGGAATAATAACACAAATAAAAACAATCACCACGCAGTTAATAATAGTAATCACAAACAATAGTACTCTGACTCGAAATCCACCCTACTCAACTACACTCGTAAAACTCAAATCCGACGAACTCACCTCTTCTGCCGTCCAGGCAGGCATGTAGTAGAATAAAAATCCAAATCATACCAAAAGTCCATCAAACGGAAGGATTTCATACAATATCCATATGTAAAATCCAAAACAAGACTAAAACAAAGTCTGATAGAGAAAAGCTAAAATAAAATAACAACTCAAAAATCAGCAGATGGGGACCAGCGACTGGAACTGCTCCGGACAGCCTCAACCTGAAAATATATCAACAATGGAGCGGGGTGAGTCCAACACTCAGCAGGTACAACTGATATGCATAATAAAATAAATAATAGACAACACTAATCATGCGTACAGTCTCCTGAATACAAGAAGGATAAATGCAACTGAAACGAAATCAGGAGATAACTGTACTAACCGGGATCAAAGTACAAAGGTAACAGGGTCGTCAGACCGGGGAAGTCATAATCCTGTATGCATGTCAATCATATGCATCCATATAAATGCAGCAAGTAAATGCAGCAATCATAAACAATAAATGCAATAAATGCATATGGTGACCGTGCACTCTGACATCACTGCTGCTGATGAGCGACCGAGTGGACGGAATGTTGTCGGAGTACTCCTGTCCTCTGACCCCAAATCATAAATGGGGGAGCTCAATGCTCTCAACTCCCGGTACACAATGATGGGGAGGAAATCTCTGGCGGCTACCACGCTGAGTCATCTGACCAACGGAGCCAAACAAAGTCCACCATCTGTCGGCTATCACGCTGCTACACTAAATGCCAACGGAGTCAAACAGAGCGGAACTAACTGCCGGCTACCACGCTGAGTCCTCAGACCAACGGAGCCAAACAGCAGAACCGCCACACACCTGTCTGATATACCACTAACCCATGGGTGGTGGTAGTTTGTGCAGTACATGTAACTGGCGATGGGCTCAACCATAGTGGAGCCGACAATCGCACAGCATGCAATCATGATGCATGACACTAAGCATGGCAATCTCATGAATAACATAGTAATGACCATATAAATAATACAAAGTGTGTACCACTGGAAGATGTATCAGATAGAAGGTACACAAATAAGATAGGGCATCAAATAAACCTTAGATCCAGAAGATAACATAGCATGTGGTTGGGTCACTACCTAAAGCATATATGATCAGGTAAATAATATGCAGTGCAGAATAAATAAACAAACAACCATGTAACTATCATGTAGTGACCAACCGAAACAGAATGATTACACAATCACTGCTATATGTTAAACATATTATTATGCATATCAAAGACATAAGTCAAAGTACCCGCCTCCAATCGAAATAAGATCAATCCGGTCCAACTCGGACGTCGAGATGCTCGTCTCGAATCAAAGTCCTGTAATAAATCGTACAATTTAGCTAAGTTTAATTATAACTCAAATAGTTAAACCAAAACTATTTTCCTTCAAGAACCCTAATTAAATAGTTAATCACAATTAACTATCCCTAATCCAAAGCTTAGGGTTCCATTCCTAACAAAACAGATAAGAAGAAACACACTTACCCTAATGTGCGAACAGCGATCAGATGCCTATCTCTCAACCAAACATTATTCTGTTGAAATCAACCCTAGCAAAGATTCAATTCCTTCCAAGAATCAATCTAATTATACATTAATCATCTCATTACCCTACTTCTTACCTTAATCCATAGCCCAGCAAATCCATAGCAAAGACAACTTGCTGTCGGGACAGAGATAGCCGTTGGAAATCAAGAAACGCCCTGCAATGCACTGTCTGGATCAAAATGAAGCTCAAGAAATCGACATCCAAACAACAACCAAATTTCCAGAACAACCTGAGCACCTTACCTCTTCCTCTAATTGCCTGCGATGACCAAGAACCTGACGAAGCTGCTGCTGGAAACCCTAATACCAGAGACTCAAGCCGATACAAAGGTGGCTGCTGGCACTGGACGGCTGGCAGATCGGTGCTAGGGCACTGCATATCAAGACTCAGTGCCGGCACATCAGCGCTGAGTAAATCTAGGGCAGAAGAAGGGTGGTCGACGCCCTATGGCTGGCGATGGATCTGAGCTCAGGGGGCTTCCTCCTCAGGCGACGTCAAAGATAGCCGAATGTCTGTCGGCTTCAACTCGTCCGCGAGAGAACAGAGAGAGGAGGAAGGAGAGTTCGGGAAAGGAGAGGCGTCGGCTGTGGCGCGAGTGCAGTGGTGAGGGAGTTGGTATGCTCTCTGTTCCCCGACGTCGTCGGCGGCGGTGTCGGGCAGAGAAGAGGAAGAGGGCATCGGCGTCAACCAAACACAGGGGTGATCGGCTAGGGCAAAAAGAGAAATCGGTCGGTGCTCGTGTGGTGTGGTCGGAAAAGAATGGAAATCGGCGCTGCTCGGCATCGGAAGAGCGGCGGAGGAGAGGAGGAAAACCGCAGCGGCCGGCGGTTAGGGCTCCGGCACGCGGCACGCGGCACGCGGAGGAAACGGCACAGTATCGGGGGAAAGAAAAAAAAAATAAGAGAAAGGATTTAGGAAAAGGAAATAAATAAATAAAACTTTTCCTCGCTTAATTGGGTAGTCTAAACAGGTTTTCCCGGGCCCCGTTTTTATCCCCGTTAACTCGTCCGTACGAGCTCCGAAAAATTCCCGAAAAATTTCCAAAAATTCCGGAAAATTCCCCTTGTTATTTACTCTATTTTCTGGTATTTTACAACTGCATCTCCTCCTCTCCTCATTGCCACCCAGCGAAGCTGAACCGCCACTGCCTCTCCCGATCTCCTCCTCCCTCCCTCTCGAATTCCACTCTCCGTTGCTTCTCTTCTGCTCACCTTCATCCGCCGTAGCCCACCTCTCGACCCCCAATCGCTTGACATCTCCCGGTACTTGATCGATTGACATGAGCTATGGAGGGAGTCTTCGGTCTCGACCTCATTTGTTCCCTAGCTTCCATCGTCGATGCCGACTCCTGATCTACCGACGCTGACTATCGATTCACCGTCACCGTGCCCTATATTTGCTATCGTCGTCCACTCGATCGCTACCTGACGCCGCCTTAGCGTCGGGTGCCACTGCCACCGGAAGGGATGTTCGACATAAAGGAAGACAAGGTTGTCCTCTCCTTAGCTTGAGGACCAAGCGGAGTAAAGGAGGTTGCCACTAGAGGGATCTCTACTGCGGAGCCATAGAACTCTTCCCCATCACACCGATCCCTTCACTGGAGTGGTACCACAACCCTTGTCCCAGCAAGCTCGCCATCTTTGCACTTCCTTCTGATCACACACCTTGCCATCAAGGATACATTGCTAAGGTTGGTTGTGACTTGGACGTTCTTGTCATTGGAATGTATACTGAAAGTCTAAGCTTTGTAAACATTCATTATGAATAAAGAATCACATTTGGTCAAATTGTCTACATTTGTTTGTAGTTGTTCATTTAATTTATATTGTAGATAACATAGTATGTGGTGTCACATGCAGAAGATGATGTTATCAGTACCTTATAAATTATAAACAGTAGCTCACGACCAAAATGGAAAGGAACAAACCATTAGAAGGTCGTAGTGTAATTAGGTATTAGTTTATCTTGACTATATAATTACACTAGTACACTCAGAGTGTATTGAGTAGGACCATTTGAGGTCGTTTCTTTTATACTGACTTTATAAAGGAACAAAGACATCGGTTATTATGGAAGTGTGTACTCTTAATCCTAATATAATAACAAGCATATATATTTGATATTTATTTCTTTAATTTATGAATGGGTGAGATTTAGTTCGATGAATCAATAAGCCCGATAAGTTGGGAAATGATATCACTTATAGTGTGTGTTGTTGATTATAGAAGAAAACTGTGTCCTAGAGATACTAGGTTGATAATGTCCCCAAGAGGAGCTCATAAGGACTGGCATGTTAAACCCTGCAGGTGGACTTAATCCGACATGACGATAAGGTTGAGTGGTACTACTCTTGGACTTAGATATTAATTAAATGAGTTGTCAGTAACTCACTTAATTAGTGGACATTCGATATCTTAAACACAGGGAGACTAACACACTCATAATAAAAAGGAGCCCAAAAATGTAATTTGGGATTGGTGCGGTAGTTCAATAATGTTCTCTAGTGTAATGAATTATTATTGATAAAATTAAGTTGTGTGTTCGGGGCGAACACGGGATGCTTAATTTTATCGGGAGACCAAAACCAATTCCTCCTCTCGGTCCCTATCGTAGCCTCTTATTTATAGAGTACTATACCCACCTATACCCACCTTCTATACCCACCCAAAGGGGGCCGGCCAAGCTAGCTTGGGAACCAAGCTAGGGCCGGCCTAGGTAAGGTGGCCGGCCCTAGCTTGAACCCAAGCTAGTGGGGGCCGGCCAAATTAAATTAAAAAAGAATTTTAATTTTAATTTTTATTATGTGGAAGAAATAATTTATTAAAAAGAATTAAAATTAAAATATCTCTCTTATAAAAGATCTACAAAAGATTAAAGAAAGAGATTAGATCTCTTTCCTTATTTGTAGATTGGTAAGATATTTTATTTTATCTTTAAAAAGTATTCACATGTTGTAAAATTAAAATTATAGAAATTTCCTTTTGTCAACCATGAAGAGATATTTGAAGAGAAATTTTATTTTTTAAAATTTCCGGAAACAAATTAGGAAGTTTTAATTTGTTGATTAAAACTTGTCTAAATTGTTTCCCCTTGATGTGGCCGGCCAATATAGATTAAATTGGGAAATTTTATTTTATTTTTCTCAATTAAATCATGTCAAGGAAATTAAGAAAATTTTATTGTAATTAAATTTCCTAATTTGCCTAGGCCAAGGAATATAAAAGAAGGGGTGAGGGTGCCTTCATGAGATACAACCTCTATTATTCTCCCTCTCCTATTCTTTGGTGTGGCCAGCCAACATCTTCTCCCTTTCTTCCTCTTTATGGTGGCCGAAACTCTCTATTGCTTGGAGCTCTTGTGGAGGCCGGATACTACTTGAAGAAGAAGAAGAAGAAGGAGAGAAAGCTTGCATCTCTTGGAGCTCGGTTGGTGTTTTTCTTCTTCCTTGGTGAAGCTTTATTTTTTTGTGGCCGAACCTAGCTAGGAGGAGAAGAAGGTGGTTGGTGGTTTCTCATCTCGGAAGATCGTTGCCCACACAACGTCTGAGGTTAGAAGAGGAATACGGTAGAAGATCAAGAGGTTTTTCTACAAGGTATAACTAGTAATTTTTCTTTCCGCATCATACTAGTTATTTATGGAAGTAATACCAAATACAAGAGGCTTACGATTATAGTATTTCGAATATGGTTTTCGATGATGTGTTCTTTTGTTTTAGTTTTCCTTGTGATTTGATTGTTCTTTTCGGTTAACCTAAAGTTATTTTAGGAAATTAAATATTAGCTTTCTATAAAAGGTTTTGTCTAGTCGGTGGTGGTTGCTCTCATATCCAAGAAGGCCATGTGCCTCGCCACGTCAGTACTGGAAACCAATTATGGAAATTAATATTTAATGGAATTAATAACTTAAGGAGACTTGGGTCGAACGTGTTAAGTTCCGTAGGAGATCCAAGTCAAAACCTAAAAGAACAAATAGATTAAGTTTTGGATCAAACGTGTTAAGTTCCGCAGGCGATCCAAAATTTAATTTAAAAGAACACATGGTAGCTAGGAAAAGGTTCAGACCTTTGTACAAAATTTTTGTACAGTGGAACCTATAGGTTTTCAGAGTAGCAACCAACAATTGGTATCAGAGCTAGGGTTTTGCCTCTGTGTATTTGGTATAAGGTTAATTATGCACATGTCATACATAATTTAGGCAGGTTAATAGTAGGATGTGCTAACTTTGTGGATGCAGGATCCAACTATTATGACTTTTAGTTATTATGTGTGTATTTGGACCCTTGGACATGTCAAAGGCATTTATATGTGTGTGCATGATTGTATTAAAATACAGCAGGAGCTGTATTTAGTTTTATTAGGATTTTATTTTTGATCTAGATACATGTACATTCCTTTTATGGAATATAGGATCAAAAATGTAAAATTCTATTTATGTCGCGGATCGAATCTTGCAAAGCGTGGAACCTTCTAAGGACCAAAGGCGCAGCGAAACTAGGAGCTAGACCCTGTGGCGGTGGCCAAATATGGCAGCAGCTTGGGATGACAACACACGGAGGACAACTAGAGATAAAAGCCATAATAGTTGAAAATTAGATTTTCTATTTATTGCTTTTATATTGTGCTGTGTGTGCATGTTAGTTTACAAGTTTAGTAGGCTAGCATAGTTAAAATTCCTCATTTATAAATAACTAAGTGGGAGAGGGATTTTTAAGTAAATCCCATGGTCTCCATTACTGATTTGTAAGTGATGCAAACAAGCTTGCGCGTTGGCTCTGAGTGTCTTCCTCCATAACGGATGAGCTTGTTTGTGGATCACTAAAACAGACTTCCATTTTTGGATGACTATAGGAAGTTAATTAAGAGCGTGTGATCTTCCCCAACGGAAGGGGCATAATCTTATTAATGGACTTAGTGTCAAGTAATGGTATACACTTAGACACATCTAATAGTATCCTCCCCATCGGAGTCACTGCTATTATTTGTGTGACCAAATGATACCAACAATTAATTTTATTTGTCAAAAAGTTAGGTTGACAAGATAATAAAATTAATGGGTTAAAATCCTCTTTTTACAAATGTTGAATTAGTATACGTCCACACTAACGTGGCATACAAAATTCACGGTGTTTTGAGGTGTTGGTTAATTTAAAATAGTATTGTTTGAGGAATCAATATTGTTCTAAATTTAGAGTTCTGACCAAAAGTTATTTGTGATTCTTAGGATGACTTTCAACCCACTGTCCATCATACTTCAACAGAATAGACTTACTGGACCTAATTACATAGATTGGAAAAGAAACCTAGACATTGTTCTTACTCTGAAAGCTATAAATTTGTCTGACCGAGCGTTGCCCTGAAGCACCCATCGGTGAATCTACCCAAGAGGAGATTGAATATCATAGGAAATGGGTAAAGCGGATGAGATGGCGCGGTGTTACATTTTGGCTTCAATGTCAAATGTATTGCAACATCAAGATCAAGATTTACCAACAACCTATGATATTATGAACAATCTCAAGAAACTCTTTGGTCATCAGATAGGGCTTCTAGGCAAGGAGCCATGAGAAAGATAATGACAGCCACCATGCAAGAGGGTACTCTGTGAGGGATCATATCCTAAAGATGATGGCTTATCCGAACGAGATCGGATCCTTGGAGGAGAAATTGATGGGAAACCCAGATCGATATGATCCTCCAAACGCTACCTAAAAGTTTTTCCGCTTGAACTATAATATGAATAAGAGGATTTATTCATTAGCGGAACTACTGACAGAACTTCAAGCAGCAGAAGGATTATTTCATCACAATGCTCAAATTCACTATGCTGAAAATGGTTCTACTTCTAAACCGAGAGGAAAGAAGAAGAAGAAACAAGCTGGTTCAGCAAAGAAAGTGAATAAGTCTCATAGTACTGGATTTAAAGCCGGAGTGAAGAAGCCGAAGGGCAAATGCTTCATCTGCAAGCAGGCAGGACATTGGAAGGCGGACTGTCCTCATAAGAACCAAAACAAAGGTATATCTCATGCTCTAGTTGTTGAAACATGTTTAGCGGTGTTATCTACCAGCACCTGGTGTGTAGATACGGGAGCCACTGATCATGTCTGCAATTCTCTACAGGGGTTCCAGGAAACCCGACGACTATCTGAAGGAGAGATTACCGTCTACATGGGCAATGCTACTAAGGTGGCAGCTGTTGCAGTGGGAGACGTCTACTTATCTTTTAGTAGAAATAGAAATTTGATTTTAAGAAATTGTCTTTATGTACCCAGTTTTAGAAAGAATTTAATTTCAGTTTCTAAACTATTTTTAGATGGATATTCAGTTTCCTTTGGTAACGATGTAGTTATTAAAAGAAATAAAGTGATTATCTGTTCTAGTGCATTAGTTGGCAATTTGTATACTTTAAATCCAATTTCTTCCACAAAGCAAAAGATGGAAATTTATAACTCATCTTCTAATTCTAATAAGAGAAAAGAACCTTCGGAAATGAATCAAGCATATCTTTGGCATCTAAGGCTTGGTCATATTAACTTAAGTAGGATTCAGAGGCTTATAGCCGATGGACTTTTGAGTTCATTAGAGTTGGAAAATTTTCCAACTTGTGAATCTTGCTTAGAAGGTAAAATGACCAAGAGGTCGTTCAAGGCCAAGGGGTATAGAGCCAAAGAAGTGTTAGAATTGGTTCATTCTGATTTGTGTGGTCCTATGTCTGTCCAAGCAAGAGGTGGTTTTGAATATTTTATCTCTTTTATAGACGATTATTCAAGATACGGATACATTTACCTAATGCGCCGTAAGTCCGAGTGCTTTGATAAGTTCAAAGAATACAAGGCTGATGTGGAGAAACGACTAGGTAAAAGTATCAAGACACTACGGTCTGATCATGGTGGCGAATACCTCTTAGGAGAGTTTAGGAATTACTTATCAGAGGCCGAGATTCAATCCCAATTATCTGCACCTGGAACACCCCAACAGAATGGTGTAGCAGAACGAAGGAACATGACTCTTATGGAGATGGTTAGATCGATGATGAGTTATTCAGAATTACCAAATTCATTTTGGGGATATGCTCTGGAAACAGCAGTATACGTTCTGAACTTAGTACCTTCTAAATCAGTTTCTTCTACTCCCATAGAATTGTGGAATGGGCGAAAACCCAGTCTAAGACATATTCGGATTTGGGGTAGTTCAGCACATGTGCTGAAACCAGATGCTGATAAGTTAGAATCCCGTACAGAAGTTCGCATGTTTGTAGGATATCCCAAAGGAACGAAAGGTGGTTTATTTTATAGTCCTAAAGACCATAAGGTCATTGTTAGCACCAATGCCCAGTTTTTAGAAGAAGACTATATAATGGATCACAAGCCCAGTAGCAAAGTTGTTTTAGAAGAACTTAAAGAGGACACGTCTACTTCAGTACCAACAGTACAAGATTAAGTACCACAAGAGACTGCAACACGTGTCACACATGATACACAACCACAGACAGTGCCTCGTCGTAGTGGGAGGGTTGTAAGGCAGCCTGAAAGATTCATGTTTTTGGGAGAGTCTTCGGACTTGATCCCGGGTAAACATGAACCTGATCCACGAACATATGACGAAGCACTCCAAGATATAGATGCAGCATCCTGGCAAAAGGCAATGAATTCTGAAATAGAGTCTATGTACTCTAATAAGGTCTGGTAGCTTGTAGAACCACCTGATGGTGTAAAAGCCGTTGGATGCAAGTGGATCTACAAAAGGAAAAGAGGGACAAACGGGAAGGTAGAAACTTTCAAAGCTAGGCTTGTTGCGAAAGGGTACACTCAGAAAGAGGGAATCAATTATGAGGAAACCTTTTCACCGGTAGCCATGCTTAAGTCTATCCGGATACTCTTATCCATTGTTGATCATATGGATTATGAGATTTGGAAAATGGATGTCAAGACAGCTTTCCTTAATGGAAGTCTTGAAGAGAACATCCATATGAAGCAACCAGAAGGGTTCATTGAAAAAGGCAAAGAACATCTAGTGTGCAAGCTCAATCGGTCCATTTATGGACTGAAGCAAGCTTCAAGGTCTTGGAACATCCGGTTTAATGATGTAATCCAGTCATATGGATTTATTCAGTGTCCGGATGAGTCTTGTGTATACAAGAAGTGTAATGGAAACGTGGTGGTATTTCTTGTACTATACGTAGATGATATTTTGTTAATTGGCAACAATGTCAAGGTATTATCAGACGTAAGGGTATGGTTGTCCAAACAATTTGATATGAAGGACTTAGGAGATTGTGCACACATTCTCGGGATCAAAGTTATAAGGGATCGTAAGAAAAGAATGTTGTGTCTGTCCCAAGCTTCATATATAGATACAATCCTTGCTCGTTTTAGCATGCAGGATTCCAAGAAAGGTTTCTTACCTTTTAGGCATGGAATAGCTCTATCTAAAGAGATGTCTCCGAAGACATCAAAAGAGATAGAGGACATGAAAGCAGTTCCTTATGCCTCGGCTGTAGGAAGCCTAATGTATGCAATGCTATGTACGAGACCTGATATCTGTTTTGCCGTGGGCATGGTTAGCAGATATCAGAGTAACCCTGGACAAGGACATTGGACTGCGGTAAAGCATATATTAAAGTACCTGAGAAGTGTTAGGATGTATACTAAAAGCCTAGCTTTTGGTATAAACATTTATTTAGAAATAAGAATCACATTGGTCAAATGTCTACATTTATGATAAATGTAGTTGCTCAATTAATTTATATTGAAGATAACATGGTGTGTGGTGTCACACACAGAAGATCATGTTATCGGTTCCTTATAAATTATAAACAGTAGCTCACGACCAAGATGGAAAGGAACAAACCATTGGAAGGTCGTAGTGTAATTAGGTATTAGTTTATCTTAACTATATAATTACACTAGTACACTTAGAGTGTATTGAGTAGGACCATTTGAGTTCATTCCTTTTATACTGACTTTATAAAGGAACAAAGACCTCAGTTATTATGGAAGTGTGTGCTCTTATCCTAATATAATAACAAACACATATATTTGATATTTATTTCTTTAATTTATCAATGGGTGAGATTTAGTTCGATGAATCAATAAGCCCGATAAGTTGGGAAATGATATCACTTATAGTGTGTGTTGTTGATTATAGAAGGAAACTGTGTCCTAGAGATACTAGGATGAGAATGTCCCCAAGAGGAGCTCAAAAGGATTGTCATGTTAAACCCTGCAGGTGGACTTAGTCCGACATGACGATGAAGTTGAGTGGTACTACTCTTGGAGCTAGATATTAATTAAGTGAGTTGTCAGTAACTTACTTAATTAGTGGACATTTGTTATCTTAAACACAGGGAGACTAACACACTCATAATAAGAAGGAGCCCAAAAATGTAATTTGGGATTGGTGCGGTAGTTCAATAATAATTCTCTAGTGGAATGAATTATTATTGATAAAATTAAGTTGTGTGTTTGGGGCGAACACGGGATGCTTAATTTTATCGGGAGACCAAAACCAATTCCTCCTCTCGGTCCCTATCGTAGCCTCTTGATTATAGAGTACTATACCCACCTATATCCACCTTCTTACCCATCCTATAGGGGGTCGGCCAAGCAAGCTTGGAGACCAAGCTAGGGCCGGCCATGTTTTGGTTCATGGGTGAATTCATGTGGCCGGCCCTAGCTTGAACTCAAGCTTAGGTGGCCGGCCCTATTAAAATAAAAAGGAATTTTATTTTTAAAATTTTTCTTATGTGGATAACATGATTTAAAAGAGAGTTTAAAAATTTAAATCTTTCCTTTTATAAGATTCTACAAAAGATTAAGAGAAGAGTTAAATCTCTTTCCTTATTTGTAGATTAAAAGGTTGATTTTAATTTTGGTAAAAACTTTCCTTTTAATCATGTTCATAATTTAAAAGAGTTTAAAATTAAATATCTCTTTTATAAAGCTTCTACAAAGATTAAGAAAAGATTAGATATCTTTCCTTATTTGTAGATTGGAAGAGATTTTAATTTTTAAAGATAACTTTCTTTTATCCACATGTTTAAAAGAAATATTTTAATTTATAAAATTTCCTTTTTATTAACCATCATGAAGGGAAAAATTATTAGAGAAATTTTTTATAAAATTTCCGGAAACAAATTAGGAAAGTTTTAATTCTTGATTGAATTAAATTTCCTTTGCTTGGTTTAAAGTGGCCGGCCACATTGTTGATGAGAAAAAATTGTTTTTAATTAAATAAATTTTCCTTATCAATGGCAAAAGAATTAAGGAAATTTTTATTTAAATTTCCTTATTTGCCAAGGCCAAGGATTATAAAAGAGAGGGTAGAGGTGTCTTCATGGTTAACAACTCTATTATTTTTCCTCTCTCTTTTTCTTCCTTGGTGTGGCCGGCCATCCTCTCCTCCTTTCTTCTCTTTGATGGCCGAACCTCATCCTTCTTGTGGAGACTCATATGGTGGCCGGATCAAGTTTAGAGAAGAAGAAGAAGAAGGAGAGAAAGAAAGCTTTGTTTCTAGCATCCCTTGGAGCATGGTGGTGGTGGCCGAACCTCTTCATCCTAGAAGATGTTTTGATGGCCGAAACTTGCAAGGAAGAAGAAGGTGCTTGGTGGTTCTCATCTCGGAAGATCGTTTCCCACACAACGTCCGAGGTTAGAAGAGGAATACGATAGAAGATCAAGAGGTCTTTCTAAAAGGTATAACTAGTATTTTTCCTTTCCGCATCATACTAGTTATTTTTGGAAATAATACCAAATACAAGAGGCATACGATTTTAGTGTTTCGAATTTGTTTTCGATATAGTGTTCTTTTGTTTTTCTTTTCCTTGTGATTTGATTGTTCTTTTCGGTTGACCTAAAGTTATTTTAGGAAATTAAATATTAGCTTTCCATAAAAGGTTTTGTCTAGTCAGTGGTGGTTGCTCCCATATCCAAGAAGGCCATGTGCCTCACCACGTCAGTACTGGGAACCAATTATGGAAATTAATATTTAATGGAATTAATAACTTAAGGTGATTTGGATCGAACGTGTTAAGTTCCGCAGGAGATCTAAGTCTAAACCTAAAAGAACAAATAGATTAAGTTTTGGATCAAACGTGTTAAGTTCCGCAGGCGATCCAAAATTTAATTTAAAAGAACACATGGTAGCTAGGAAAAGGTTCAGACCTTTGTACAAAATTTTTGTACAGTGGAACCTCTAGATTTTTCGAGTAGCAACCAACAAGAAGGACTAGAGATTATATGCTAGTTTATCAAGCAGATGATTTGCTCCCTGTGGGTTACACGGATTCAGATTTCCAATCAGATAGGGATAACAGTAAGTCTACATCAGGCTATGTGTTTACTTTAGGAGGTGGAGCCATTTCATGGAGGAGTGTTAAGCAGAAATGCGTATCGGACTCAACCATGGAAGCTGAGTATGTAGCAGCCTCTGAGGCAGCTAAAGAAGCAGTATGACTCAGGAACTTTCTAATGGACTTAGATGTGATTCCTGGTTTGCCCAAAATCATCACAATTTATTGTGATAATAGTGGTGCAGTTGCAAACTCGAAGGAACCACGAGCTCATAAGGCAAGTAAACATATAGAGCGCAAGTACCACCTGAAACGAGATATCGTGAAGCGAGGAGAAGTTGTCATCGCCAAGATTGCATCAGCGGATAACCAGGCAGATCCTTTCACTAAGGCCCTTCCGGCGAAAGCTTTCGATCGGCATGTGGAGGGAATGGGAATCAGATGTATGGTAGAAGATATGGCAGCTTAGTCATTAGTATAAGTGGGAGATTGTTGAAATATATACTGAAAGCCTAAGCTTTGTAAACATTCATTATGAATAAAGAATCACATTTGGTCAAATTGTCTACATTTGTTTGTAGTTGTTCATTTAATTTATATTATAGATAACATAGTATGTGGTGTCATATGCAGAAGATGATGTTATCAGTACCTTATAAATTATAAACAGTAGCTCACGACCAAAATGGAAAGGAACAAACCATTAGAAGGTCGTAGTGTAATTAGGTATTAGTTTATCTTGACTATATAATTACACTAGTACACTCAGAGTGTATTGAGTAGGACCATTTGAGGTTGTTTCTTTTATACTGACTTTATAAAGGAACAAAGACCTCGGTTATTATGGAAGTGTGTACTCTTAATCCTAATATAATAACAAGCATATATATTTGATATTTATTTCTTTAATTTATCAATGGGTGAGATTTAGTTCGATGAATCAATAAGCCCGATAAGTTGGGAAATGATATCACTTATAGTGTGTGTTGTTGATTATAGAAGGAAACTGTGTCCTAGAGATACTAGGTTGATAATGTCCCCAAGAGGAGCTCATAAGGAATGTCATGTTAAACCCTGCAGGTGGACTTAGTCCGACATGACGATAAGGTTGAGTGGTACTACTCTTGGACTTAGATATTAATTAAATGAGTTGTCAGTAACTCACTTAATTAGTGGACATTCGATATCTTAAACACAGGGAGACTAACACGCTCATAACAAGAAGGAGCCCAAAAATGTAATTTGGGATTGGTGCGATAGTTCAATAATAGTTCTCTAGTGGAATGAATTATTATTGATAAAATTAAGTTGTGTGTTCGGGGGGAACACGGGATGCTTAATTTTATCGGGAGACCAAAACCAATTCCTCCTCTCGGTTCCTATCGTAGCCTATTATTTATAGAGTATTATACGCACCTATACCCACCTTCTATACCCACCCAAAGGGGGCCGGCCAAGCTAGCTTGGGAACCAAGCTAGGGCCGGCCTAGGTAAAAATTGGGGTGGCCGACCCTAGCTTGAACCCAAGCTAGTGGGGGCCGACCAAATTAAATTAAAAAGGAATTTTAATTTTAATTTTTATTATGTGGAAGAAATAATTTATTAAAAAGAATTAAAATTAAAATATCTCTCTTATAAAAGATCTACAAAAGATTAAATAAAGAGATTAGATCTCTTTCCTTATTTGTAGATTGGTAAGATATTTTATTTTCTCTTTAAAAATTATTCACATGTTGTAAAATTAAAATTATAGAAATTTCCTTTTATCAACCATGAAGAGATATTTGAAGAGAAATTTTATTTTTTAAAATTTCCGGAAACAAATTAGGAAGTTTTAATTTGTTGATTAAAACTTGTCTAAATTGTTTCCCCTTGATGTGGTCGGCCAATATAGATTAAATTGGGAAATTTTATTTTATTTTTCTCAATTAAATCATGTCAAGGAAATTAAGGAAATTTTATTGTAATTAAATTTTCTAATTTGCCTAGGCCAAGGAATATAAAAGAAGGGGTGAGGGTGCCTTCTTGAGATACAACCTCTATTATTCTCCCTCTCCTATTCTTTGGTGTGGCCGGCCAACATCTTCTCCCTTTCTTCCTCTTTGTGGTGGCCGAAACTCTCTATTGCTTGGAGCTCTTGTGGAGGCCGGATACTACTTGAAGAAGAAGGAGAGAAAGCTTGCATCTCTTGGAGCTCGGTTGGTGTTTTTCTTCTTCCTTGGTGAAGCTTTATTTTTTTGTGGCCGAACCTAGCTAGGAGGAGAAGAAGGTGGTTGGTGGTTTCTCATCTCGGAAGATCGTTGCCCACACAACGTCTGAGGTTAGAAGAGGAATACGGTAGAAGATCAAGAGGTTTTTCTACAAGGTATAACTAGTAATTTTTCTTTCCGCATCATACTAGTTATTTATGGAAATAATACCAAATACAAGAGGCTTACGATTATAGTATTTCGAATATGGTTTTCGATGATGTGTTCTTTTGTTTTATTTTTCCTTGTGATTTGATTGTTCTTTTCGGTTAACCTAAAGTTATTTTAGGAAATTAAATATTAGCTTTCTATAAAAGGTTTTGTCTAGTCGGTGGTGGTTGCTCCCATATCCAAGAAGGCCATGTGCCTCGCCACGTCAGTACTGGGAACCAATTATGGAAATTAATATTTAATGGAATTAATAACTTAAGGAGACTTGGGTCGAACGTGTTAAGTTCCGCAGGAGATCCAAGTCAAAACCTAAAAGAACAAATAGATTAAGTTTTGGATCAAACGTGTTAAGTTCCGCAGGCGATCCAAAATTTAATTTAAAAGAACACATGGTAGCTAAGAAAAGGTTCAGACCTTTGTACAAAATTTTTGTACAGTGGAACCTATAGGTTTTCCGAGTAGCAACCAACACTTGTCAACATTGTTGTTGTATTAATGTATTGCTTAATTAGTCATATTGGTGGTGCAGATCCTATGCTTGATAAAATGCCTAGCTTCTCTTGTCAACAGATCTGCATAAAATTAATTAGCTTTTATCTTGTCAACTTAACTTTATGACAAATAAAATTAATAGTTGGTTTTTCCTTCGGTCACACAAATAATAGCAGTGACATCGATGGGGAGGATACTATTAATTGTGCCTTAGTGTATACCATTACTTGATACTTAGTCCATTAAATAAGATCATGCCCCTTCCGATGGGGAAGATCACATGCTGTCACACCCCAGAGGAGTACGTCTCTGTCAGAGGAAATTCCGGCAACATCTCCCTTCTACGGGTGACAATCTAAATCATTTCTACAATGCACAATATACCTCAGCCACAGACGGCTGGAATATACACACAACCACGCATTTTATATGTAGCCTACTCGGCTGATACAATAAAAACACAACCACGTAGTTATATGTAAAACTAACATCCCACTCGGCTGTACCAAAATAAAACACATCTGAAATACAATGGACACACATACAAACTAAAAACAAAGACTGCCAGCCGGCTAGACTTACACCACACAACAAAACAACACTCTAGGAACAAAGCTAGAACACAAAGCTAAATACACAAATTCATATACCAAAATACAAATAAACAAAAGCAGAGACAGGTCTTCTTATGTGACGTGGGAACCGGCAGGCAGGATACTCCAAGCGACTCCATAAAAAACCTGGTACCTGAAAAGATAGTGTCCACGGGGGTGAGTTCAACAACTCAGCAGATACCTAGTTGACATGTATAGTAAACTATAACAAATAGTAATAACTATGGAGTACAGTCTCCTGGACAAAAGCTGGAAATGCACAATAGAAAATGCTGAAGAGAACTGTACTCACCAGGGCCTCCTATCAAAATAGTCAGGTCATCAGACCGAGAGTATCATAAATCCTGTATGCATGTCAAACATATGCATCCATCCAAATGCAGCATATAAGTGCAACAAACACAATCAGTAAATGCATCAATGCATATGATGCCAATGACATGGTCACCCCTGACGCCAGTTAGCCATCTCACACACGATGGTGAGACCGAGTGGGTAGGGCTGTGATAACTGTGCACTCTGCCGTCACTGCTCCTGATGAGTGACTGAGTGGACGGAATGCTGTCGGAGTACACCTATCCTCCTACCCCAAATCATAAGTGGGGGAGCACAATGCTCTCATCTCCCGGTACACAATGACGGGGAGGAATCTCTGCCGGCTACCACACTGCGTCGCACTACCCATGAGCGGACCAACGGAACCTAACAAAGTCCAACCGTCTGCCGGCTACCACGCTGCTACACTAAAATAGCGAAGCCTAACAGAGCAGAACTGTCTGCCAACTACCACGCTGAGTCACCGGACCAGCGGAGCCTAACAGCAGAACTGCCACACACCTGCCTGATATACCACTAACCCATGAGTGGTGGTGTGTGCAGATCTATGTAACTGGCAATGTGTTCAACAATAATGGAGTCGACTATCGCATAGCATGCAATCATGCAAGATGGTGCATGTCACTAAGCATGGAAATATCCTGAACCTATCCATAGATATAAAATGTGTACCCTAGCATCAATGGATCAATCTGAAGATCTAAGGTACATAGGTCAGATAAGATATTAAAAACCTAGATCCTGAACATAATAAACACATGGTTGTGTCACTACCCCTCTAAGCATGTATAATCAGATAGGTACTAACATAAAGTGTATAATAGGTAAACAAAACAAACATGTAACAGGTATCGGGTAGTGACCAATCGAAGCAAAGACGAATATAATCATTACTAAAGGTTATAACCTACTAAACATATCAACATGACATTATCAAAGATAAGTCAAGGTACCCGCCTCAAATAGCAGGTCCAATCCAGTCAAATCCAACGTCGAGATGCTCGTCTCGCGTCAAAGTCTTGTGTCACCAGTATATATACATCTTTATCTAGCTACAACTCATATGAATTAAATAGCTAAATAAAATACCACTACAACAAAAACTCTCATAAACATCGGTGGAACAACAATGATTTTAAGCAAAAACCAATGTCTTTGAGTATTTTACACCGATTTTTTCAAAAATCGGTGTCTATGAGCGCAGATTTTCGCTCATAGACATCGGTTTTTTAGGCGATATCTATGAGCGCCTTTTTTTTCGTTAATAGACATCAATTTTAACAGCGGTTTTTAAAATCCGGTGTTAATAAACTAAAATAAAATATTTTAATTTTCCCACTTGCCAAAATTTGCAACACTATGAAGTTCCCTCCAAACCTAAACCTATATCCCGCCCCTTCATCCGACCATCTCTCTCAGCCTAAACCTAAACCTAAACCTAAACCTCCGACTATCTCTCTCAACCTCATCTCCCTCTTCCCCTTCCTAGATCGACGCCCCTTCCTCTCCCGATCAGGATCAAGACACGATGCCCTTGCTTCTCCGTCCAATCACACTGCATCTCCTCCAACTCCTCCCTTTGGGTGAGAAGAGGAAGCCTTCTTCGCATTTTGGTATGTTTTTTTTCCACAACACTTGTTTTTATATTCCGCAGTCAAAGACTTAGCTCTCCTTCTTGCCTTCCCAAATCCGTCGGGTTTCTCCTTCCCGATCGCCATGTCCTCCTCCCTCCTCCTCCTCCTTTCTCTCTTCTTCCCTTCCTCCCTCTCCGCGGCAGTGACTGCCCAATCATCGGCCTTGCCGTCCAACAACTCCACTGTCTATGACATCCTCCAGGAGTACAACCTCCCTCCCGGCATCCTCCCCGACATCGCCAAGTCTTTCTCCGTCGCTTCCAACGACTACTTCATCATCGATCTCTACGGAGAGTGCTAAGTCAACTTCGAGTACGTCGTCTACTATGCCCCGCGCGTGTCTAGCTTCCTCAGCTATGGCTCCGTCTCCAACCTCGAGGGTGTCCAGATCCGGAGCTATCTCATCTGGTACGGCGTCAGCTACATCAAGGTCGACCTCCCCTACTCCGATTTCGTCTACATCCAGTTCTGCATCAAGAAGGGAAGGCTAATGAAGCAAGTGGAGGAATCTTCTCCTGGACAACTATTAGAGGATCCATAGATCCACTCTCATGATCTTAGTTCACAATCAATTTACTTTAGTCCATGAGTCAGAGAGACTTTCCAGTAGCAAAGGTTGCAGGGAGAATTTAAAAGGGCTTATTTTATCCTTGCTTGATAGAGAAACTAAAAAGAATCCAACTGGACTTCATTGATTCAATGTTCTTGTGAACAAGTGGAACGATGTCTTTAGTAGTATGAGAATTACAGACTCCGTCGGTCTAACTTTGAACTAAATCTTGCTAACAAAACAAAAAAAAGAAGAAGAGAGAAATAGATAACCCTAGTAATTTTTTCAATGTTTTTTTTGTCATTTAGTATAATTCAGGGAAATATTGAAGTATAGTCTTGAAATTGGTCAAAGAGAATCTCTTCCATAGATCTTGTTTCTTACGAAGTGTTTTTCTTTTCATTAGTGTTATTATAGATCTATCAAAACTTTTATAGGGATTTTTATAGGGATTTTTCGAGCTGCTCCACTGAGTTAAGGAATCAGCAAGTTTTAGTTCAGAAAGCAACAACAACAGAGCCATAGATACATGAATCACCATATGAATCTAATTCATTCTTGTAATAGACTAATTTCCAAAGCCTCTTATTCTTTGATATTGTACGGGGAAGCAAGCCCCAATGAAGCAAAAGTAGGACCTTGGCAACAACTTCCACCATACAAAGCCATTTGGACAATGAGGAACTAAACTATAGATGTTTGCCCTTTTTGCATTGTTAGTGTAAAATTTCTCATATCTTCATTCTTTTTGGCAGTTCTGAAGAGCTAACCTTTATGTGTGACACAGAGTGAAGGTGAATTTTCCCTTCCTATTGCTTATAAGAAAGGGCTTATATATGTTTCAGCATTGTCAAGGTAAGAGAATATAGATATACTGAACACTATAGCATAATTAGTTGATTTCCAGAAAATTCAGTGATAACCAGTACATCTATCTTTCCTTGCCTTGAAAACTGGTTTATGAACTATAGATATATAGAGAGAATATCTGCAGAGTCAATATAGGCATGGGTCATGTTCATTTTAGTTAGCATCATGCAGTGACTTTGCAATCCTGGTTAGGATGTTATGAACAAAGGAATCATAATTAGCTCAGCTGAATATACAAATTGAAACTGTGACTCACAGCATCTTGGACAGATTTCACAATGCTGCCAATTGAAACAATGACTCCTTGCTGGCGTATTACCTCAATGGTGACTTTGCCTTCCTTGCCAACTTCACAAATCATTTATTAATTAACTCTTTTTAATGTTTTCATAGATATGGAATTCCATAGGTTGTAATAGATTTATTAATTAACCCTTTATTTTATGCAAGTATGTCTATGATGGGGAATTTTGTTATTGGTTATATATTGAACCATTTTTTTCCATTTCAGAATATTTTTGTTCCCCAAATTTGAGCAAGTCATGTGAAAGAAAGAACCATACTGCCCTTTTTTACAAGAATTTTTGTAAGAAAGCAGTTGCAATCAACATGAGTTGTAAATTTTACATATGCTGCTTTATGCATTTCAGTATACACTCTAGTCGATGAACTTCAATTTGTCCATGGAGTATGTAAGTTTGTCATGCACTATTCATTCCCTTGGAAAAAAGCTTGAAATTAACAGAATTTAATCTCTATCGTACATAATTTCCATTCAGGATGACAACAGATATAACTCAAGTAGTGGTGCACATTTAAATCTCAAACGTGCAGAAAAAGCTCGCATATTGGTTAACAAGATTCCAGGTATGATTTGCACAACCTTGATAAATTTAATTTTAGGTAAAATAATGGCATGTAGCCATGAGGTAAGGAATGTATTTGATCCACCTGGTGAAATAGGTTTGCTTTTTGAGTAATTATGATGATTTTCTTTTTTGTCTCCCTTTTACATATTTAACATACACTTGGTACTTGGACATTTTACAGTGACTGCTTGTGACTTGTTGATTATTTTTTACGTTTATGTGCCTTATCTGACGATTCTCATGACTTGCCTTGAAACAAGGTAGTAGTAAATTCTATAATTGTGTGAGTGTAGCTGATGGGTAACTTTTGATTACAAAATGTGTATTATAACCAAGTTAAGGGATTTTTTTCTTCCCTTCAAATGGAATCCAAATTAGTCCTTTTACCGTTTGGATACAGAGAAACTAGGAGAAAAGGTGTTAATTATCAGAAGGCTAACTTGTCATATTAACACGAGGATCAATTTGAAACTGTTCAACCCTGAGCCTAAAAGTTTATGTTAGCATGTATGTCATTTGAATGCTAATTTATGGGGGTTTTTTAGATTGTTCTGTTAGATGAGTGGCGCTAATAATTCTGAATTATCTACACCACAGCTAACTTTGCATTGGACTAATAAAGTAATAAAGCATTTTAAAGTCTCTCTTTCCATGTATAATAATTAAATTCTTTGTTGCTGCAACTCTTGTTGATACTCTGGTTGGTAAGACTCATGCTTGGGAGGAGGATCGTGGCATGCTATTCATGTATGACAGTGTTCTGCTCCTCTCAGAGTGTCCACTTTTCATATGTAAGTAGGAAACATGGCAGTTTCAATTGGTTTTAACTATCAGTATTGTCTTTCAACTGATTTAGACCCATTTGTCGATCTTTTCATGCAGTTTCCATCTTTCAACACTGCATATTCTGTTTTGGAGCACCTTTTTAACCCCTTGCATTGTTCTTATATCTTAACAACCTAGTGTTTTCTTTCAGTATGAAAGATTAGAGGAAGGGTCAAACAAAAAGAAGGAAATTCTCTCAGAGATCACTGAGATGATGATGCACTGAGCACACCTTGACAGTAGCATCGAACTCATCGGCAATCTAATTTTTGGATCGACTGTTGCACCTTCAGTCCTCAAAACCGTGAGGCCATCTGGTTAGGCTCTGGTTGATGATTGGGTTTGCTTGAAAATAGTGGTAAATATTGTGCTCTAGCGTATTCATCTTCACAATCTATTTTATTAAACATGACCATGTGTTAACAAAAAACCTTAGGTCCAAGCATTCGAGTCGCATTGTGGATCGCTCACTCAATATGGCATGAAGTATATGCGAGCTTTCGCAAACATATGTAACGAGGGTGTCTCGAAGGATGCGATGGAAGAAGCTTGTGGTAATGTTTGTGGAAGCTACAACTTAGCTAAGTGGAGTCCCTTTATCCATGGCTACAGTGCATGATCTTGTATCTCAAAATTGCACGTCTAGTGCAATGTAAGCTCATCAGTGCTCATACATAAATATATACACACTGGCAGTAGGAATAGTCATATGCTTACTTAAACTTGTTCAAGGGTGTTGTTTCAGATAGCCAGAGCCACCTAAAATCTTGGTCTTGATATTTTAATTGACAATGCATGTTAGCTAATATAATTAATTTAAAGTGGTAATTGGATCAATACTGGAAGATGGTTATAGAATTTTAGTATTTATAAAGTTTGAATGTATTCTTGAGGTAGTCTCCTAACGTGAACTTGCTCAACAATGATTTCAACTCAATTTGATTGTTCAAGGTGGAATTCTCTTCCTCAAATTTTGACATAGATTTTTCTTAAGTTTTGACACAGGTTGTATCTTGAATCTTCTTGGTAAGTCAAATTCAGTCTTCTCCTTGAGTTGTATTGACAGAAACTACATCAGTAATGCATTATTAACTGCATGTATTATTCTTCTTGAATCTTCTTGGTAAGTCAAATTCAATCTTCTCCTTGAGTTGTATTGACAGAAACTACATCAGCAATGTATTATTAACTGCATGTATTATTCTTCTGTTTTTGTTCTTTGTTGTAGTTAAGTAGACCAAACGATACTTTTGTTTGACAGATTAGAACAGTGGATGTTTTAACTCAGAAAACTAGGCATTTGAAGGTGAAAAGTGGTGAGATTAGGGAAATGAAAGGCGCAAGAAGAATGAAGCAGTATAGCAAGTTGAACAAATTCTGATTCTCATAATTTAATGTACCCTCAGCTTGATTTTTGACTCACGATGTTCTACCTTGATGTGTTGTTAAAAAAATGTTCTACCTTGATTCTGATATCTATTAGCTTTTGATGTAAAAAGAATGTTTGTGTATTTTATTAATACTGTTGTAAGAAGAATATTTATGTAATTTGTGAATATTTGTGTATTTTATGGATACTGTTGAATGAAGAATATTCGTGTAGTTTGTGAATATTTGTGTATTTTCTTGGTTATTATCGGTTTTTCATTGTTTCGGAAATCAAATTTGTGTTGGTAAAAAATATTGATATTACATCGGTTTTCCATCGCTGCAAAACCGGTGTCATTAACTAATATTACATCGGTCGTATACCGCTGTCAAAACTGGTGTTATTACCATATAATATTACAGCGGTTTTACACCGTTGATGAAACGGTGTCGTTAAGTGATACTACACCGGTTAATAACCGATTCGAAAACCGGTGTCGTTAAGTGATACTACACCGGTTTTAACCCGATGTCTAAATTGGCAGACCTTTTACATCGCCTTCATAAACATCGGCCGAAAATGTAATAGACATTGGTGGAAAACCGATGTCTATGAGGGTTTTTGTTGTAGTGTACTCACACCTAATTAGGGAAAACCCTAATCAACATGATCATCTAACTACAATACATATCCCAATTCCTAAAAAATGTATCAAGATCCTACATACTCACCAAATCCGTGGTAGCTAATAGGACTCTCGATCGGGGAAGTCCACAGCCGTAAGACAGTGGCCGCAGCTGAGTAAGGCTACTGTTCAGTACTCCACTCAGCCCTTGCCAGCCCGAAATCAGTAGAGCAGTAATGCTACTGATCGAACCTGCAACCCTCTATAAATAGAGAACAACATCTGGTGATGATCCACGGTAGACATAGAACAAGAACATAACACAAGATCAAGATCTAAACCCTCACCTTGCTGTCACATTGTCGAATCACTACTGCTCTAAGGAGGAGGCAAGGCTCGGAGCTAGGGCACGACCTTTGTTTCGAATATATGCCCTCAATCTGGCCGTGAAGAAGGTTGTGATGAAGAGAAATTTAGATCCTTGTTCAGGCCGATGCAAAGAGATCAGAAGGTGGTGGCAGAAATCCATGAGAAACAGTTTAGGCAGAGGTGAGACCGAGAGAGCTCTGGCTTGCACCGACAGCATCGCCTCTGGGCCTCGCGCAAATGGCCGGTGACAATCGGGATCGGCGGCGGTGAGAGATCAGATCTAGGGCACAACCAAAAGGGTGCGGCTGTTTGGCAAGGGCGTCGGCTTCTTCCTAGCAGCGGCGGCTAGGGCACAAGGACGGCGTCGTTGGGTCGGCACTACTCCGTGCTGCGTCAGCTGTGGTGGCGGCACGAGAAGAGAAGACTAGGTCACGGTGAGGAGTGGCTGTCAGCGAAGTAGAAGAAGAGAAGTGGGCGGCAAATTTAGGGCACGGGTAGGAGAAGATGAAATGGAAGAAGAAGAGAAATAAAAAGGAGGAAAACCGTCGACGGTCGACGGTTAAGGCACGGGTCGCGACGGGGAAAGAAGAGGGGGGCGCACGGATTCGATGAGGAAAGGAAGAAAGAAAATAAGATAAAAGAAAAAGGACTTAAGAAAATAAACATTTCCTCGCTTAAATGGGTAACCTAAACAGGCTTTCCCGAACCTCGTTTTTATCCCCGTAAACTCGTCCATTCGAGCTTCAAAAAATTCTCAAAAAATTTCTAAAAATTCTAGAAAATTCCCTTATCGTTATTCGCCATTTTTCGGTATTTTACACACGCTCCTAATTAATTTCCTATAATCATCCAAATGGAAGTTTGATCTAGTGATCCGCAACAAACTCATCTGATATGGAGGAAGGCACTCAGAGCCAACGCGCAAGTTTGTTTACATCACTTACAAACCAGTAATGGAGACCGTGGAATTTATTTAAAAATCCCTCTCCCACTTAGTTATTTAAGGTGAGGAATTTTAACCTAGCAAGCACACATCACACACTTCACAATAAATAAAAGCAATAAATATGGAAATTAATTTTCCAACTATTATGGCCTTTTCCATCACTGTCCTTCGCGTGCTGCCAGCCCTAGGGTTCATGTCGTCGGGTCCATCGAGCTTCCTTTTCCGCTGCGCTTCTGGTCCTCCAATAGCACCACGCCTCGCAAGGATACGATCCGCGACAAAAAAATAAAATTTTACATACATTGATCCTATATTCTACAAGGGAATGTATATTAATTCTAGATCGAACATAAATGTAAAATCCTAGGGCTAATACAGCTCCTGCTGTATCAGTTAAATATAATCATGCACACATAATAAAATGCCCTTGACATGTCCAAGGGTCTAATCACACACAATATCTATAAGCCATAATAGTTGGAGTCTGCAACCACAGAGTTAGCACATCCTACTATCATCATGCCTAAATTATGTATGACATGTGCATAATTAAACTGAAAACCAAACACACAGAGGCAAACCCTAGCTCTGATACCAATTGTTGGTTGGTCCTAGGAAAATCGTACCGGTTCCACTGTACAAAAAATTTTGTACAAGTGTCGAACCTTTCCTAACAACCTATTGTGTTCTTTAGAAATTAAATTCGGAATCACAAACGGAACTTAACATTATTGATTCCAAATTTAACTTATCTGTTCTTAGTGGTTTAGACTTGGATCGCAAATGATACTTAATATTATAGATCCAAATCTACCCAGGTTACAAATTTAATTAAATATTTATTTTGGAAATTGACTCCCAGGTCAAACATGGCGAGGCACTTGGCCTTCTTGGGTATGGGAATATCCACCACTGCCTCGACAAAGCCTCTTAACGAAATTCAATATTTAATTTCCTTATATAACCTTAGGTTTAACCAAAAGGAACAATCGAATCACAAGATCGACAAATAAAATAAAAGAAACACAACTTCGAATTACAAATCCGAAAATCTATAATCTCTAGCCTCTTATGTTTGAAATTCATACAAAGAAAACTAGTATGATGCGGAAAATAATTACTAATTATACCTTTCTTTGTAAGAAATAACCTCTTGATCTTCTACCGTATTCCTCTTCTTATCTTGGACGTTGTGTGGGCAACGATCTATCAAGATGAGAACCACCAACACCTTCCTTCTTGCAAGATTCGGCCACCAACCTTCAAGCTCCAAGGGATGCAAAAGCAAAGCCTCCTTTCTCTCCTTCTTCTCCTAGCAAGAACCGGCCACCAATGAGGAAGAGAAGAGGAGCAGAATAGGGCCGGCCACACCAAGGAAGAAGAGAGGGATTACTAGATGATATATTGTGTAAGGTGAGGCACCTCTAGCCCCTCTTTTATATTCCTTGGTCTTGGAAAATAAAGAAATTTAATTATAATTAAAATTCCCTTATTCTCCTTGCCATTGGTTAATAAGGAAATTTTAATTAAAATTTCCTTTTACCCCATGCTATGGTCGGCCACATCACAAGCTCCAAATAAGGTAAGTTTTAAACACAAAATTAAAACTTCTTTATTTGTTTCCGGAAATTTTAAAATAAAATTTCTCTAATAAGTTTTTCCCTTCATGGTTGGTTATAAAATAAAGTTTTATAAATTAAAATCTCTCTATTAAAATATGTGGATGATTTCCAAAAAAGAAAAATTTTCTCTAAAATTAAAATCTTCCTTTCAATCTACAAATAAGGAAAGATATCAAATCTTTTCTTAATTTTTTGTAGAAACTTATAAAAGGAAATATTTAATTTTTAAACTCTCTTTTTAAATCATGGCTTCCACATAAGGAAAGATTTTAAATTAAAATCCTTTTAATTTTATTAGAGCCGACCACAACAAGCTTGGGCTCCAAGCTATGGCTGACCCTTGAACTTGGCTCATCCCTTGTCTTGGCCGACCCAAGCTTGGACTCCAAGCTTCCTTGGCCGGCGACCTAAGGATGGGTAGGAAGTGGGTATGCGGTGGGTATAATTCTCTATATACAAGAGGATACGATAGGGACCGAGAGGAGGAATTGGTTTTGGTCTCCTGATGAAATTAAGCTTCCCGTGTTCGCCTCAAACACCCAGCTTAATTTCATCAATAATAATTCATATCACTAAAGAATTATTATTAAACTACTGCACCAATCCCAAATTATATTTTTGGCTCCTTCTTATTATGAGTGTGTTAGTCTCCCTGTGTTTAAGATGTCGAATGTCCACTAATTAAATGAGTTACTGACAACTCTCTTTAATTAATATCTTAGTCCAAGAGTAGTACCACTCAACCTTATTGTCATGTCGGACTAAGTCCACCTGCAGGGTTTAACATGGTAATCCTTATGAGCTCCTCTTGGGGACATTATCAACCTAGATTACTAGGACACAGTTTCCTTCTATAATCAACAAGACACACTATAAATAATATCATTTCCCAACTTATCGGGCCTATTGATTTATCGAGCTAAATCTCACCCTTTGATAAGTTATAGAAATGAATACTTAATATATGTGCTTGTTATTATATTAGGATTAAGAGCACACACTTTCATAATAACTAAGGTCTTGTTCTTTTATTAAGTCAGTATAAAAAGAACTTACCTTAAATGGTATGCTCAATACACTCAGATTGTACTAGTGTAATTTTATAGTTAAGATAAACTAATACCAAATTACATTACAACTATTCCAATGGTTTGTTCCTATCCATCTTAGACGTGAGTTATTGTTTATAATTTATAAAGAACCGATAACATGATCTTCTGTGTGTGACACCACACACCATGTTATCTACAATATAAATTAATTGAACAACTACACTTAGCATATAAATGTAGACATTTTTGACCAATGTGATTCTTTATTTCAAAATAAATGTTTACAAAAGCTAGGCTTTTAGTATACACTCTAATAATGACATCATTTATATGGGATTCATTATTACCGTGAGAGATTATGTGTATTCCTGAGTTAGATTCGATCCGGGAGGAGTTACTTCAGGAAGCACATCAATCCAGATTGTGATACATCTAGGTGACACTCGATGTATAAAGACTTGAAGCACTTCGATAGGTGGAGCGACATGAAGAAAGACATCGCGTAGTTGTTGTTTGATGTCTAGCATGTCAGCTAGTGGATGATGAATATTGGGGACTAGCATGATTGTTTCAGTAGATTCAGATACTGGAATGGAAATGTGAGCATGTTACGATGGATGTTTGTTGTGGGATTACCCAAGACACTGAGAGGATATGATGTTTTGGGAAATCATTGTTGGGTTGACGAATTTGTTCCCTAGCTATCAATTTGTATGATAGATCCTTTGGATTGAGTAGCAGGGTTATACTATAGAGAAATTACTAAACCTTATGGTATATCTCTAAGTATTGTATCAGATGAAAATCTGTGATTTCACATCATGGTTCTGACTGAGGTTACAACAAACTTTGGGTTCAGGGCTTCGCTTTAGTATAGATTTTCATTCTCAGTGTGATGGATAGTTTGAGCGCTGTATACAGAAGTTGGAGGATCTGCTGATAGTGCATTATGGAGTTCAGAGGTAGTTGATGTACTCACAGTTGGCTAGGTAGTAGCATAGCAGAAGTAGGGTGAGCTCATCACCCACAGAGTCATCTGTTATGATTGGAGATTTGTTATGATACTTGGAGGGAGTTGTATATGAGTATGTTTTTTGGTGGTTACTTTTAGATGAGGGTCCCTGAGTTGAACAATAAATTTGGGGACCAAATTTTTATTAGAGGGGGAGAATATAAAATAAGGTGCCCAAATAATAATTAAATAATAAGGTTAGTTGACAAATAATATTATTAGATTTTTTAGAAATTTTTAGGAATTTTCTGGGACTTTTTCAGAGCTCGTTTAGCGTATTTTAAAGGGATAAAACTATAGGCTTGGTAAAAGCCTGTTTGGAAATGCCAAAAAATGGGAGTTGATTGAGGAATGTACTTAGGTTTGATTAAGCAAAGCCTAACTTCATTCTCTCTTTTATTCTCCTCTCCTCTCATCGTGGCGCACACATCTCCACCTGAACTCCTCTTCTTCCTTCCCCTTCATCTCGTTGTCGGCCACTCCCAAGCTCCACCGCATCTCCTCCTCTCCTCATTGCCACCCAGCAAAGCTAAACCTCCACTGCCTCTCCCGATCTCTTCCTCCCTCCCTCTCGAATTTCACTCTCTGTTGCTTCTCTTCTGCTCACCTTCATCCACCGCAGCCCACCTCTCGACCCCCAATCGCTTGACATCGGCCGTTACTTGATCAATTGACATGAGCTATGGAGGGAGTCTTCGGTCTCGCCCTCACTTGTGCCCTAGCTTCCATCGTCGATGCTGACTCCTGATCTACCGATGCGGACTATCGATTCACCGTCATCATGCCCTAGATTTGCTATCGCCGTGCACTCTTAGCGTCGGGTGCCACTGCCACCAGAAGGGAGGTTCGACATAAAGGAAGACAGGGTTGTCCTCTCCTTAGCTTGAGGACCAGACAGAGTAAAGGAGGTTGCCACTGGAGGGATCTCTACTACGGAGCCATAGAACTCTTCCCCATCACATGGATCCCTTCACTGGAGTGGTACCACAACCCTTGTCCCAACAAGCTCGCCATCTTTGCACTTCCTTCTGATCACACACCTTGCCATCAAGGATGCATTGCTAAGGTTGGTTGTGACTTGGACGTTCTCAAAACCAAAGTTCTATTCCTATCGAATGATAAATAGACGTCTCCCACTGCAACAACCGCCACTTTCGTAGCATTGTCCATGTAGACGGTTATCTCTCCTTCATATAGTCGTCTGGTTTCCTGGAACCCCTGCAATGTATTGCAGACATGATTAGTGGCTCCTGTATCTACACACCAGGTACTAGTAGATAACACCGCTAAACATGTTTCAACTACTAGGGAATAAGATATACCTATATTGTTCTCTCTCTTATGAGGACAGTCCGCCTTCCAATGTCCCGACTGCTTGCAAATGAAGCACTTGCCCTTCGACTTCTTCACTCCTGCTTTAAGCCCAGTACCTAGAGGCTGTTTCACTTTCTTTGCCGAGCCAGCTTGTTTCTTTTTCTTCTTCTTGCCTTTCAACTTAGAAGTAGAAACATTTCTAGCAAAATGAATTTGAGAATTATGATGAAATAACCCTTCTATTGCCTGAAGTTCTGTCAGTAGTTCTGCCAATGAATACATCCTTTTATTCATATTGTAGTTCTGGCGAAACTACTCAAAACTTTTAGGTAGTGTTTGGAGAATAATATCGACCTGGGTTTCCCCATCGATTTCAGCACCAAGGATTTGTATCTCGTTCAAGTAAGTCATCATCTTTAGGATATGATCCCTAATGGGTGTTCCCTCTGACATGGTGGTTGTCATTAATTTTCTCATTGCCTCTTGCCTAGCAGCCCGATTCTGGTGCCCGAAGAGTTTCTTTAGATTGTTCTTCATGTCATAGGTAGTTGACAAATCCTGATGCTGATGTTGCAGTACATTTGACATTGAAGCTAAAATGTAACACCGAGCCATCTCATCTGCCTTGACCCATTTCTTATGACGCTCAATCTCCTCTTCACTAGAATCACCGTTAGGCACATTAGGGCAGACCTCTAACAGTACAAACTTATAGCCTTCAGTAGTTAGGATAATGTCCAAGTTTCTTTTCCAATCTATGTAATTGGGACTCGTAAGTTTGTTCTCTTTTAGTATAATAGCCGGTGGGTTGAAAGTCATCCTAAGAAAAAAAAAACTTTTGGTCAAGACTCTAAATTTAGAATAATATTAACTCCTCAAACAATATTATTTAAATTTACCAACACCTCAAAACACCGTGAATTTTGCATGTCACGTTAGTGTGGACGTATACAAAATCAAACATTTGTAAGAGGAGATTTTACCCATTAATTTTATTCTTGTCATCCTAACTTTATGACAAATAAAATTAATAGTTGGTATTCCTTTGATCACACAAATAATAGCAGTGACTCCATTGGGAATGATACTATTAAATGTGCTTAAGTGTGTATCATTACTTGATACTTAGTCCATTAAATAGGATTATACCCCTTCAGTTGGAGAAGATCACACGCTCCTAAATAATTTCCTATAATCATCCATTTAGGAAGTTTGATCTAGTGATCTACAAACAAACTCATCCGTTGTGGAAGAAGGCACTTAGAGCCAACACGCAAGTTTATTTGCATCACTTATAAACCAGTAATGGAGACCGTGGAATTTATTTACTAATCCCTCTCCCACTTAGTTATTTAAGATGAGGATTTTATCATGCACACACACATCACAGCAAATAAAAGTAATAAATATGGAAAAATAATTTTCCAACTATTATGGCCTTTTCCATCACTTCCGCCATGTGCTGTCAACCCTAGCTACTGTCATCTTTAGCCACCACAATCGGGTCTAGTCACCGCATCTGTCTTGCTTATTTTTCTGCTGCGTCTCTGGTCCTCAAACAGCACCATGCCTCACAAGGATACGATCCGCGACAAAAATAGAATTTTACATTTATCGATCATATATTCCATGAAGGAATGTACATGTAATCTAGATCGAAATAAAAATGTAAAATCCTAAAACTAATACAGCTCCTACTATATTTAATACATACAATCATGCACATACATAAAATTCCCTCGACATGTCCGAGGGTCCAATCACACACAATCACATTAGGGTCATAATAGTTGGATCTAGGATGCCTGCAACCATAGAGTTAAATCTATTTGCACATCCTACTATTATCCTGCCTAAAATATGTATGACATGTGCATAATTAAACTGAAAACCAAACACACAGAGGTAAACCCTAGCTCTGACACCAATTGTTGGTTGCTACTCAGAATATCGTACTGATTTCCCTGTACAAAAATTTTGTACAAGTCCCGAACCATTCCTAACAACCTATTGTGTTATTTAGAAATTAAATTTGGAATCACAAACAGAATTTAACATTATTAATTCCAAATTCAACTTATCTATTCTTAGAGGTTTAGACTTGGATCGTAAACGATGCTTAACATTATCTTTCCTAGTTGCATCATTCATCACATCATGATTGTTTGTTCCTTAATGCAAAATACTAGCACGTTTCATCTAGATATTTATGTTGTGTGATTTGGTATACTAGTATGTCTATTGATCTTTATTTTCCTATCCATAGTAACATGAAGTGAGCATTGTTATTACTAGAAGAATTTGAATGTTGACTTAGTTTTAGGATCTCTTCACATTGTGCTTGACTTTGATGGTAGATATTTTTGAAAATAGTCATGATTCATAGAATCAGACTAGTACTCTTGCTTCTATGGTGACTTCTCAACTGCATTTTGGTTACTGGATAAACTCTGATCATGTAAGCTCATTTGGAAAAATCAATCCAAAAAAATAAAATAAAATGATGAAAGTTTGCTCAAGTTTGATACTTTGTAAACAAAAAAAAAGAAAGAAGAAAAAAACATAAGGGATAAAAAATAGTTATTGTGAGTAGAAACTAACAATTCACCCCTTTAAGACCGAGTTAGGTTACTGGGGAAATGAATGCTATGTTTCTCTTGATACTGAGTATTCCTTTGAGACCTTGTATAGAAGATGCATAGTATTTTTGAGTGGAACGAACCTTGTGTGTGGCAGGTAAGTGCCTATCGCCGGAAGTATGAGGAACACGGTTAAATGAAAATTTGACGAGTGTTAGAGATTGATACTTGAAAAAGTTAGGCCACTTATTACACTGAGCACGGAGAACTTCTACTTAGGCCACACTCGAATAATTTTTGTATCATGCTCATCAATGAAACTATATGATAAGTTTATATAGATTCATTAGGTATTATTACATGCCAACTAACCACATGAATCTAGATTGCGGGTTTTGATTGAGGACAAGCAAAGGTTTAAGTCTAGGGGTGTGATGTGCGTAGATCTTATGATCATTTATGCATGCTTTGACGCACATCTACTTGCATTTCATTAGCATAATCTATGTTTATTATGTTGGTTGTTACTCGGAATATCATACCGGTTCCCCTGTACAAAAATTTTGTACAAGTCCCGAACCATTCCTAACAACCTATTGTGTTCTTTAGAAATTAAATTTGGAATCACAAACAGAACTTAACATTATTGATTCCAAATTCAACTTATCTGTTCTTAGAGGTTTAGACTTGGATCGCAAATGATGCTTAAAATTATTAATCTATATCCACCCATGTTACAAATTTGATTAAATATTTATTTCAGAGATCGGCTTCCAGGTTAAACATGGCGAGGCACCAGGCCTTCTTGGGTATGAGATCATCGACCACTTCCTAGACAAAGCCTTTCAACGAAATTCAATATTTAATCTCCTTATAGTAACCCTAGGTTTAACCATTAAGAACAATCGAATCACAAGATCGAAAAACAAAAGAAACACAAAATCGAATCATAAATTCGAAACCTATAATCATTAGCCTCTTGTGTTTGGTAATTCAAAATTCATACAAAGAAAACTAGTATGATGCGAAACAAGACAACTAGTTATACCTTTCTTTGTAGCTTATAGACCTCACGATCTTCTGTCGTATTCCTCTTCTTATCTCAGACGTCGTGTGGGCAACGATCTACCAAGATGAGAATCCACCCAAGCCTCCTTCTTCTCCTTGCAAGTTTTGGCCACCAACAATCTCCTAGAGATGAAGAACTTCAGCCACCAACCAAGCTCCAAGGGATGCTAAGAAACAAAGCCTCCTTTCTCTACTTCTTCTCCAAGCTAAATCCGGCCACCAAAATCTCCCCAAGAGTTGATGCCACTGGCCACCAAAGAAGAAGAAAATGAGAAGAGGAAGGATGAGGGTCGGCCACCACCAAGGAAGAGAAGAGAGGAATAATAGATGTGTTGTGAGGTGAGGCACCTCTACCCTCTCTTTTATATTCCTTGGTCTTGGCAAATAAGGAAAGTTTTAAACTTAATTAAAACTTCCTTATTTTCCTTGCCTATGGCTAATAAGGAAAATTTAATTAAAATTTCCTCTTAATTCATCTTATGGCCGACCCCTACAAGTCCTCCAAATAAGGAAAGTTTTAAACACAAAATTAAAACTTCCTTATTTATTTCCGAAAATTTTTAAAATAAAAATTTCTCTCTTTAAATTCCCTTCATGGTTGGTTATAAAAGAAAACTTTTATAAATTAAAATCTCTTTTATACAACATGTGGATGATTACAAAAAAGGAAAGTTTTCTCCAAAATTAAAATCTTCCTTTTAACTACAAATAAGGAAAGATATCAAACCTTTCTCTTAATCCTTTATAGAAACTATAAAAGGGAAGATTTAATTTTAAAACTCTCTTTTAAAATAATGTCTTCCACATTAGGAAAGATTTTAAAATAAACTCCCTTTAATTTTTATTGTGGTTGGCCACCTACTTGGGCTCCAAGCTAGGGTCGGCCACCACTTGAACCCATCTATCCTTGGTTTGGCCGGTCCTAGCTTGGGCTCCTAGCTAGGCTTGGCTGGCCACCTTAAGGTGGGTAAGAAGTTGGGTTTAGGTGGGTATAAGACTTTATAAATAAGAGGCTATGACAGAGACTGAGAGGAGGAATTGGTTTTGGTCTCCCGATGAGCTTGAGCTTCCCGTGTTTGCCCCGAACACCTAACTCAAGTTCATCAATAATATATCATTCCACTAAAGAGTTATTATTGCACTACCGGACCAATCCCATATTACTATATGGGCTCCTTCTTATCATGAGTGTGTTAGTCTCCCTGTGTTTAAGATATCGAATGCCCACTAATTAAATAAGTTACTGACAACTCACTTAATTAATATCTAGCTCCAAGAGTAGTACCACTCAACCTTATCGTCATGTCGGACTAAGTCCACCTGCAGGCTTTACATGACAATCCTTATGAGCTCCTCAAGGGGGCATCATCAACCTAGATTACTAGGACATAGTTTTATTCTATAATCAACAACATATCATATAAATAATATCATTTCCCAACTTATCGGGCCTATTGATTTAACGAGCTAAATCGGACCCTTTGATAAATTAAAAAAAATAAATATTGAGTATACGTGCTTGTTATTATATCATGATTAAGAGTACACATTTCCATAATAACAGAGGTATTGTTCTTTTATATAGTCAGTATAAAAAGATACTACCTCAAATGGTCCTGCTCAATACACTCAGAGTGTACTAGTGTAATTTTATAGTCAAGATAAACTAATACCAAATTACACTATGACTATTCCAATGGTTTGTTCCTTTTCATTTTAGTCGTGAGTTACTATTTATAACTTATAAGGAACTGATAACATGATCTTCTGTGTGTGACACCACACACCATGTTATCTACAATATAAATTAATTGAACAACTACACTTAGCATATAAATATAGACATTTGACCAATGTGATTCTTTATTTTAAAATAAATATTTACAAAAATCTAGGCTTTTAGTATACACTCTAACACTTTGCACTTCCTTCTGATCACACACCTTGCCATCAAGGATGTGTTGCTAAGGTTGGTTGTGACTTGGACGTTCTTGTCAACACTGTTGTTGTATTGATGTATTGCTTAATTAGTCATATTGGTGGTGCAGATCCTATGCTTGATGAAATGCCTAGCTTCTCTTGTTGTCTCTATTAGTGTCGTCAGCGCTATTGTTGGCCACCATCTTCTGTGAGTAGTTATTGGATCAATGAACAACCCTGGAGAAGAAGAGGAAGCCATGGGTAACAAATTACTTGACCTAAGTTTGGTTGATCTGCGTTAGATAATCAGATGTGATATGTTGATTAGAGGTTGGTTAGCTATTGATTTGGTTATTATTCGTATGTTTGATTAGGAGGGATAGTGATTTCATCTTCTCTGGCAGAGAGTTATACCAGCTATGAGTCATTGGCGGAGCCATTAATTCCGGTGAGTGATTAGCATTGATATATATATGTAGTTTAATCTATTGGATTATGGAGATTTATGTTGAATTGACTTGTTAGTAAATGGTTTGATCGATTAAAGGATTGATAAGGTTGAGTTAAATCTAATTTAACCAATGGATTTGGTTGAAACGAGGTTCATAGTTGGATTATGGTTTTCCCCTAATTAAGTTGGGTTGGATTTAGCTAGCTGTTGTTTATGAAATTAGCTAAATTGTACATCAGGTGATTTGCAAGACGTTGATTCGAGACAAGCGTCATGACGTGGGTTTTAGTCTTATACGATCGACAGATAGAGGCGGGTACTTCTTGCTTTATCTCTTTAGTATTTTGACCCTAGTGCATGAGCTTTATATTCAAATAGTTGTTGTATCTATCTTGACTCCACTCATATTTTTCCTGTGCTTGAGACTTATCCACTCAATCTTTGAGCTACTCGTTTATGTTTCTATATAGGCTCCTGTTGCTGTCTATGATATTTAGCAGATATCAGTTACCAGATTCTAGATATTGGATATCAGATACTAGATACCAGACACCAAATACTAGTTACTGGATATATAGATACCAAATACCATGCTTACTTGCTTTGATTGCTATTTATACATGTTTCTTATTGAGCATGTTAGCTTCATGTAGCATACCTGATTTCTGTTTATATATATATATATATATATATAATGACTGCTGCATTTTTCGCATCATATCATTGCATGCATGCCGGTGACCATGTCTCCCTTATGGTTGAGAGGGTCGTTGGTCAGGGTCGCACGCTCGGCCACTCATGGGTAGTGGCAGCTGGAGCGTGTCACTTGTCCTGTTGTGCCGCACTCGACCACTCATGGGTAGTGGCGACTGGAGTTGTGAGCAGCAGGGATCCTATTGCTACGTGGCTAGATAGCTACTATGCAAACTGTCCACTCGGTCACTCGAGAGTAGTGGCGGCTGGAGTGTCATACAGTTGTCATCGATCTAGCCTCTCGACCATACAGGGGTCGTGGTGCAGAGGGGTGGGCGGGGTGACCATCCGTGCATACGTTGTTGTTATTATACTTGTGCTGCTAGCGACTTACTTATGCTATTATTGCTAGCTTATGCTGTTGTTGATTATTTATGTTGTTGCTAGTTGATGCTGTTGTTGCTTATGTTGTTATGCTTACATATGTTGAGATATACCTATGTTGTACGTGTTTAGACACTGACTCACTTATTGGTATTATGTATATACCTCACATGCTACCCTTGTAGTTATGAGCAGTACTGTAGCAGATCTTTGCTACTTATGACCTTCTATTACTAGCCTAGGATATGATTTCAGATATGGACACTTATTATGGTATCACTGTAGTATCTGCTATTTCCCTACGAGACTGTATACTTTTGTATCTCTAGTTCTTTACTATACTCATGCACTATCTGTCTATTACCCCCTGAGTCTTTATCCTCTCACCACCCCGTAAACTGGTTATTTCGCCAAGTAGTAGGTAAAGGATTTATGGAGTCGCCTGGAGGTCCTGTCCGCCAGCCCCACATCACATTCGAGGATGATCTTATGATTTTGGTATTCCTTACGCTATTTGTATTTTGGTTTTGTGCTTGATCTTGTATTTGTGTACTCTGTTATTTGGAGTATCGTTTGTGGTATCTTGTATTTGGTTTGTTAATATTATGTCAAGCCGAGCCGGCTCACAGTTAGTTGTTCTGTTATTTTATATTCCTTATTTTGTGATTTCTGCTGTGTTATGTTTCAGTCGTGTGGGTTGCTATTAAAACTGCATGGTTGTGTTATTTATCCAGCCGTGTGGGTTGTTATATACTGCTGATGAGTATGTCTGTGGTTATATGTACTTATGCTTCATATTGTCACCGGTACATGGGAGATGCTGTTGAAATTTTATCGGTAGAGACTCCTCTGGGGGTGTGACAGTAATATTGATTTAACTTCGATTTATTTTGACCATCATTGATATTGCTAGGATATTTTATAGGAATTCTTTACAATATTATTGACGATAGAATTTACACATATTATTAATGATAGCATATGGTATATATAAATATCATTACAAGTAAAAATAGGAAAATACATAAATTAGGAAAATAGTAAGTATTTCCTAATAATAATTTTTCTCTAATAACTAGGAAACAAATAACTATTTTCTAATAATAATTATTCTATAATAATTAGGAAATAAATAACTATTTACTTATAATAATTATTTCCTAATACGCCCTCTCAAGATGGTGTCCCAGAAATAACACCAATTTTACTGCAAATAGTAAACAACTGAGGTTGAGAAAGTGACTTTGTAAGTGCATCAGTCAACTGATCCTCAGCAGGAATATGAGTAACTCGTAGTTCGGAGGCGTGACACCCAAATTATCAATAAAAAGCACAGTAGGCGTGGTAACCGAAAGAAACAGATCTGTTAAAAGTGACTTAATCCATTGGATCTCAGTTGCTGTAGAGGCAATGACACGATATTCAGCCTCAGTCGAAGAGCACGCAACCGTGCGTTGTTTAGAAGATGAATCAGGAGTATTTGTGAGAGATAGCCGGCGAGTGATCTCGTCAGCGGCAACCATTGTAGAAGGCGGTCGATGGGTATTCTTTTAGAGAAAAAACCACCAGTGCAATCAATGAAACAACGATTTGTTGAACTTTGCCTTTGATGAAAGAAGACAACAACTAGAAGGAGACGACTTGGTGTTGTTTGAAGGCTAGAATCTGACTTGCTATCGGAATAAGAGCAACAGAGAGAGAAGGCTGCATTTTGGTGGCTGCACATGCTGGAGCAAATGTAGAAAATCTGCTATTGAATAAAACTTGAAGAAAAAAAATTGCTATTTGGCCTATCAGAAGATGACTAAAACAATACTCATGAAGGAAAGACCACTATAATGCGGCTGCTGCTTAAAAAAACAAACAAACAAAGTAGAGGAGTAGAGGAGGAAGAGAAGGATGAAATTTGATGTCTTTAAACTTAATAAAAAAGATAATAATATTGCTCTTGCTATGAGAAAAAACAAGAAGAGAAAGAGAAAAGAGGAGGAATTGAACCTCGCTATTAATGGACTTTTTGAAAGAAGAAAACAAAATTATTATATGGTGGAAAAGAGGATGTTAGAAAAGAAATTTTTTTTAGGACAAAAAAACATAAGAAAGGAAAATAGGGGAGAAAGAAGATTTTAAGAAAGCTAAAGAGATCACAGAAGCGACCGGATAGAAAGCCCGAGAAAAGGCAACATCGATGAAGGAGGTGTCACAGGATGGACTTGAACCCGTGAAGGAGAAAGCGAAGGAAGCGGTGGAGTCGCTAAATTTGTAGGGAAATGAGGGTTGGTGATACAAGGACGTCGGCGGTGGAGGGACAGCAAGAACTTTTTTTTTTACGGCGATAAGGCCGATGGTCGGCTGCCTTTGGATGGCGACACCTCCTCTAGCCGTAGCAATAGGTGAACAGTAGAAAAGATGCGACAGTGACGAATCCCGTTGACGTTAGTGGCAGAGAAAGGAGAAGAAAGCTAAGGCTTTTTTTGAACCGTGAGAAAAGGAAACGCGGAAGAGAGAAGAAAACGAAAGAAAAAAAAAATGATTACTGTTAAATTTATCGTTCTGATACCATATTAACGATAGAATTTACACATATTATTAATGATATCATATGGTATATATAAATACTGTTGGTGCAATATCTTTTAGGTCAAGGTTGACTGGTTTGACCAAGCTTGAGTCTTAGTCATAGTTTCGATGTTTGACAATACATGTAGACATATGGACAATGCAGGTGCAGTTTTTCATATGGGGAGATTCTGATCAGGGACTGATCAGTGTAAATGAAGAAGAGTTAAGTACGTCAAAAGTGATCGGATACCTGACTGGGAAGTCCTAACTGGAAGGTTAGGCAGAAGGAAACCTGGTGAGTGAAGTCAGGTGAAAGTCCTAGTGAGTGAAGCTAAGCGGATGAAAAGTCCTAGTGAGTGAAGCTAGGCAGAAGGAAATCCTGGTGAGTGAAGCCAGGTGAAAGTCCTAGTGAGTGAAGCTAGGCAGAAGGAAGTCCTAGTGAGTGAAGCTAGGCAGATGGAAAGTCCTAGTGAATGAAGCTAGGCAGATGGAAAGTCCTAGTGAGTGAAGCTAGGCAGAAGGAAATCCTGGTGAGTGAAGCCAGGTGAAAGTCCTAGTGAGTGAAGCTAGACAGAAGGAATTCCTAGTGAGTGAAGCTAGGCAGATGGAAAACCCTAGTGAGTGAAGCTAGGTGAAAGCCCTGGTGAGTGAAGCCAGGCAAGGGAAAATCCAGATGGATCAAGGATAATCGGACATCTGGTGTTGGGAAGTCCAAGTAGGCCAAAGGATTGACTGGATACTTGGCACGAGGAAGTCCAGATGGGTCAAGGTTGACCAGACATCTGGTGGAAGTCCAATTAGGTCAAGGGAGTGACCGGATACTTGGCACAAAGAGAAAAGTCCAAGTGGGTCAAAGGGATTGACCGGACACTTGGTGGGGAGTTCTAGCAGGTCAAGGGAGTGACCAGATGCTAGGAATGATGTACCAACAGGTCAAGGTTGACCAGATGTTGGTTTGAGAGGCTTGGGACTTAGTTTTGGGCAAAAACCAAGAGCTGGATCGATCAGTGGATCGATCCATAAGCTGGATCGATCAGTGGATCGATTCAGGCCTTTCCTAGCGAACAGAGAGCCTCTGAATCGATCAGTGGATCGATCTAGAGGTTCCAATCGATCAGCCGATCGATTGGGACGCTGCTGCTTCGCGCGATAAGCGCTGGATCGATCCGTGGATCCATCTAGGCATTTTTCCAGAGCACAGAGGCGCTCTGGATCGATCCGTGAATCGATCCAAAGCCTCCCCGATCGATTGGGAGTTTTCGAATCGATCGGGATCCGACCTTTCGTCGTATTTGAGCTGCAGGCGGGCGTCTCCTTCAGCATCTCTTCACCGATTCATTTTCAGATCACTCGCCAGCTCCTCCACAGCGCTCTCAAAGCTCAGATCGCCAGTTCTTGAAGGATCTTGGAGGTTTTTCAAGTCAAGAGGCGGATCCAAGCCAAGAAGAGAAGTTAGGGTTAGGGTTTTCTGTACTCATTGTAAGCTTTGTTCTTGTATTTTGTTTCCCTTTCCTTTCTTCTTGTATTGAGAGTCTTGTAGGGCTTCTCCGCCTTCGGTAGTTACCGAAAAGGAGTGTTTCATAGTGGAGGTGTGTGTGTGTGCGTAGATCCTTGGACTAGTCACCTCTTGTGAGGTGGATACCAAGTAAAATCCCAAGTGTTAGCGTTGTATATTTTTGTTTCTTGTATTTCCGCTGCACATCTTCAAAGAAACAAGCAACGTCAACCACGAAGCACGCGACGAGCTATTCACCCCCCCCCCCCTCTAGCTACTTTTCAGTCCCAACAAGTGGTATCAGAGCGAGGCCGCTCTTCACCGGAATCATCGCCGGAAGGGTCAAGCATAACAAGAAGAGCTAGAGGGTGAAGAAGTTGAAGCAAAATTGTCGAAGTCAAAGAAATTCAAAAGCTCAACTTCTACAATGGAATTCCGAGATGGGCTCGGATTCGACACGAGGGTGGCTCCACCATACACTTCCACGAGCTTCGATTCTTGGAAATCGAGAATCAAAAATTTTCTTATGATGGAGATAAAGCAATGGTTTGCTCTTATGAAAGGCTTCAAGGCTCCAACAAATTCAAAGGGCAAAGTTCTCAAGAGGAGTAAGTGGAGCCAAGAGCAAGTTCAAAGATGCGAGGCCAATGACAAAGTGACCAAGCTTTTAGTCAATTTATTACCAAGCACCATCCTTTGCAAAATTGGAGAATTTGAAGATGCAAAGGAATTATGGAGTAAATTGGCCAAGCTTCATGAAGAGATCCCCTCCACTGTACAAGAGCAAGAAGAATCCAGAGAGGGCGACTCCTTGGAGCAAGACCAAGAGGAGGACTCCGAGGTTGAGAGATGCTCAACCTCCGAAGAAGAAGTCCAAGAAGAAGCTTCATCTTCAAGGGAGTGCAATGAAGAGAACAAGGAGGGAGCATACTCCTTGTTTCATGTACAAGATGATGAAGCCTCCACCTCTAGGATTGAGGGGGAGCAATATTTGGTGACGCCGGATCAAGAAGAAGGAGAAGCTTCTACATCCGGGTCAAATGGAGAAGAGACTTCCACCTCTATAAGTCAAGCAAAATCTAATGAAGGAGCATCATCATCGGATCAAGAGGAAGCCTCAACCTCCGGATCCAAAGGAGAAAATGTCATCCCTACACAAGAAGGTATAAATGTTTCAATTAAAAATAAAAATCATATGATATGTTTTGAGTGTAGGAAAAGTGGGCACTACAAGAGCAAGTGTCCCAACTTGGCCAAGAAGAAGGGTCAAGTGACACAAAAGGGCAAGGAAAAGCCCAAGGAGACCACCCCCGGGACAAAGAAGAGCAAGGAGCACATTGTGTGCTTCTTGTGTCAACAAAAAGGGTATTACCGAAGTCAATGCCCCAAGGGGAAGAAGATGGTCAAGGCTCAAGGAGGCACTAGTCAAGGGGGAGCCTCCAAGGTAAAGAAGAAGGTAACGTTTATTGAGCCTACCCCTTTACGTTATGGTAAAAAGCATGATAGTTCAAATTTCTATCATTTTAATGCTATTTACCATGAAAATAGGAAGCATGATAGTGTTAAGGAAAAACATATAGCTTTTCATGCTAAAACTACCACACCTAGGGTTAGGAAGGTAGATGAAAATCTAGGTAAGAAAACTAAGGGTTTTAGTTATAAGCCTAGAAATAAAAATGCTCATGGGTTTAATGAAAAATCAAAATCTAAGGATTTAACGGTAGAAAATCAAGCATTGAGGTCAAGGCTTGATAAAATTGAAAAGACCCTAAAAAGGATGAAAAATATCCTATTAGGGCAAAATGAGCATAACCTAGGTTTAGGGGTACAAAAGTCATCCAATGGCCATAGAGGTTTGGGATACAAACTCAAAGCTAAAAAGGATGTGCCTAGTTATCATAGGGTTCCATATAGTTATGGAACAAGCCCTAAGTCTAGTGGGCAAGCCAAAAATACAAGGGAAGATATCCCTAGAAGTATCTTTGCAACCAAAGTGACTAAGACTTCTAAGAAGTCTAAGAAAGTCACTAACAAGGTCACAAGGGAGGCTATCCCTAGAGTTGACCTAGAAAATGTGACCAAGGCTTCTAAGAAGCCCAACAAGGTCACTAGGAAGGTATCTAGGGAAGTTATCCCTAGTGAGTACCTAGAGCATCCAAGGAGCACCAATAGGTGTTGGGTTCCTAGGAGCATCTTCTCTACCCCATAGATGGGTTAGAGAGTGTCAACTCCGATTAGAAGGGTAGTTAACCCAACTTTGAGGAAATTGACACTCAAGGAGCATTTTCAAGGTTTTTGTTAACCTTTGAAAATGAAATGGAATTATTGTTTACTCTTGGGAAGAGTAAAATGTGTCACAATTTGATAAATTGGATGATATTTTAAGTGACACAAATTGGGAAAATCATAAGAACTACCAAGTTGGGTTTTTGGTATGTTCTTAGGAAATTTAAGGTCAATCTAGGCCTTGATTTATGTGTTTACTCTTGAGGAAAAATGGAATACGCCAACATTTAAGGATATGCTTAATTTTTAAAGTGGCATAAACAAATCAAGAGAAATAGAAATGTCAATTTAGGTTTTGGCACTTCTTTGAAGCATTTAGGGCAATCTAGGTTTAACGTTTTTAAGTTAAAACAAGTGGAGATAGCTAAGTGGTTAAGGATACTTAGATAGGCAATCTAGGTATATTTTATTTATGATAAACCTTGCCATGATTGTTTGCCCATCATATGTCATGACATCATGTCTATTTTTGCATTCATGTTTTATTATGAAAAATCCAAAAATATCATGTCATGACATTCATACATCATGTAGTTATAGGATATTTTCTTTTGAAAAATTATTTCCTTTTGATGTATGCCATAACATATTCATGCATTAAGCTTAATTCCTTGTAATTAAGGACAAATGGCATTTAACAATACTTATTAACAAGTGACATCCTAGATGGATGTCTAATATCTCTAAAATGCCTAGATATCTATGCATGATCCCTAGAATAGGGAAAAACCAAAATCTCACATCTCACAAGGACTATAAGGTGACTTGTATGTGTTTTAGTGCACATTAGGTACAAGTGGGATGTTAGGAAGATGAACAAAACTCAAGATGTTGATTTAGTGCATTTCTTTGAGTTTTAAGTTCATCAAAACACATAGTTATGTGTTTTCCCATCATTGGGAAAGCTAATGTACAAGACATGTGCATTAAGCCCAAGGAATGTGATGGGATATTGGTTTTGAAAATTATTTTAAAATGCTTTTGGAAAACCTTGGTGAAGGCTAGCTTTTGACAGTAATCATCATTGAATAGTTAGACACAAACTTGAAGAAAATGCTAAAGTTCTTAGCAAGTTTTCAAGCATGTGTCAATCTTTGAAAATATGATGTATTTTCATAGAAAACTATTTTTCCATGATAAAGTATGCCCTAAATAATGTCTACACGAAATTTCATGATTTCTGGATTTTTGTAGAATTTTCTAGGGATTTCTGAAGTTGGCTGAATTTGAAATTCAGCAACTATCAAAGCTCCGATCGATCTATGAATCAATTGGAGTTCCTGAATCGATCAGTGGATCGATTCAGAAGGAAATTCTAGCGAGCAGAAGCTCGCTGGATCGATCAGCCATCGATCCACACATCCTGAATCGATCAGTGGACCGATTCAGCAAGGTTCAATCGATTGGAACCCAACTCCAATCGATCCAAGTTGCTAATTTTGGCTGGGAAGGCCTGATTTCAGCATTTTGAACCTATATTAGTCTAGGTAACCATTCCAAACCCCTCAAAATACATTTGTATACATAAAAAGGGAGTTTTCATGTTGAAAACAAGGATGGATTGGTTAAGAAAGACTATATTGAAGTTAGGTTGAGGTTTGTTTCAAAGTTTTGAATAATTGAACCTCACAACTTCAAAATTTGGGTTTCCTAAAGGTTTAGGGATTCCAAGTCATTGTTGGTGCAATGACAGAAGTTACCACCATGTCTTTAGGGGGAGGGACTTTTTAAAGACATGAACACTATTTTTTTCATTAACCTTGGAAGGTGGTTAACCTTCTTTTCAGAAAATGCTCATGAATGAGCGTTTGAACTTGAAATGGGGAGTGGATATCCTCATTATTTCAAGTGGTATTTCAAATGGTTGAAAAATGCTCAAGGTTGGGCATTTGTCTACTTTGAGGGAGAATGTAGGGAAAATGAAGGGTATGGGACCTTCATTATGATGTTGATCACGACCTTGAGAAACTCTTCAAGGGGAGAGTTTAAAAAGGGATAAAGGTTCAACGAGTGAAGTTGTAACCAATGATGAGTATCTCTTCAGGTGGAGAGATAGTGGTTGTTTGATGTGTGCCAATAGGGTGAGAATGTGTGGTTTAAGTTAGACCTTCATTACCTATGGGGGAGGTCATAGGGGGAGAATGAAGGGAACCAACATTCATACTTTGGCATGAAGAGAGTTAAGGCTATGGGATTAGCTTAATGTCATGCTCCGCAAGTGTACGGAAATGTCGCAAGTAATATAAAAGATTATCATATCCACAGGGACTGGAATAAGCACTAGAAATGTCTCAATGCAAATTAGCTAAACAACTATCCAATCGTTTCAAATGCAAAGTGAAGGTAAACAAATCTAATATTATAGATCAACAAACAAGAGTTTAGTGTTTTGGGTTATGATAAGGGAGATCTAGGAGTTTCGGTTTCTTTGTAAGATTTCTTGAATGTAAATGGTTCACCAATTCTTATCCCTCAATTGCCAAACACTTGTAGAAAGTTGTCGGTTCTCTCTTGCAATAGATAACCGGCTAAGGACTGAGAAATGTATCTAAATATGATCAATTAGACGTGAACCTACGTTGTCCTTACACAGAAGCGCACCTATTACTATACCTTCCTCAGATATCAACATAGAAGCCCACAACTTATTAATCTATCAAGATACAAGAAACTAATCACAAAATCCATCCTACTCTCTTGAATATTCCTATTTCCTCTTCAAGATTATCTCTCAAACGTCCTTACACGGGCTTGCACCTGTCACGTGGATCCCTCGGATGATCGAGTGAGAGTTTATCTTTACAAAGTCCACAAGAAATCCAAACAATCAATCAAGAATGAGAATTAAGCACAAACTACCATTAATCATTCAAGATCTAATTGATACAAGCAAGACAATGTCATTGAAACAAGAAAATGGCAAATCCATAAGAGATTACATCAATCCATCATACAAATACTCCCTTAATCCTAGAATACAAGATCTACTCCATGAATCGAGGAAGAATATCCGAAGAAATGAAGATTACAAGCATTTCTTAAATCCCCAATCCAAGAAACCAAGAAGGGGGAAAGAGACAACTTATCTACGAAGAAGCCTCGTCTTCAGATCCAATCCTCGCTCCGGAGTCGAAATCGTCAAGAACTCCCTTAGAATCGCCCAGAAATCCTCCCAAGAATGGGAGGAAACCACCAAATCTTGCCTTCTCCCAAAGGGGGAGAGATCCCCTTTCAATTCATGAAGGAGGGTTTAAATAGAAGAGGGAATCGGGCGCCACACTGCCCCGTGACACGGCCGTGTGAGATTCACACGGCCATGTCCAGTTCCTTCTCTGCCAAAGCTGCACGGCCGTGTGACTCACACGGCCAGGACCCCTCTGCTCTCTGGAAATGCTACACGGCCGTGTGGTGCACACGGCCACAGCCTGCTTGGTTTCTGGAAACCTCACACGGTCGCCGTATTAATCTTCGCCTATTTTCGGTATTTCACAGTGTGAGGTTCACACGGCCATGTCATCTTCCTCTTCTGTTGGTGCCAAACTCCACACGGCCCGAGCTCCATACTAGTGCAGGGCCGTGTGAGATACACGGCTTGATGCTTTCTCCCTTTGTTTCCTCCAAGGCTTGCCCAAAGATGTAGATTCTTCACCAAATCGACTCCTGTGTACAGAAAATGCACAAAAAGCATATCTCCGAACCAAAAGAGTAAATATGCTAAAAGGAAAGCTGGAAGTATAAAAATGCATAAATCAAGCATGCTCAAAGTATGTAAATGTGCGTAAAAACATGCATAAAAGAGTATATAATCTACGCACATCACACCCCCAGACTTAAACCTTTGCTTGTCCTCAAGCAAAATGCCGCAGTCTAAATTCATATGTTCTACAACACATTCATAAAACCTAGTGCACTTTTCTAACTCTATCAAAAAGTTTCATTAACAAGCATGATCATGGAAACAAGTAAAGTATGGTTCAAGCATAAGAATCTTGTGCACAGTGTAAAAGTAACTCAACACCCTTCAAGTTTCAATCCATGTCCTAGTCAAGTCGTCATCAAATTTGAATTCCTAGTGTCTCCAGTGAAAGACAAGTAACCAGTGATAGGCACTTACTCACCATTCACTTGGTTCATATTTCTCAACTAACCCAAGGTCTCAAAGGTGTGCTCAATCTCAAGGGAAGCTAAGCAGTCATTTCCCGAACCTAACTCGGTCTCAAAGGGGTGACTTGCTAGATTCCACTCATGACAACTGTTTTTTATATCCCTTATTTATTTATTTTTATAAGTGTTTGCATTGTGCAAAACTTATTCACAAATGTACTTTTTAGCACACATGTTGGGATATTTTGATTTTTCCAAATGAACTTTAATGATTTGAGCCTCATCCAGTAACCAAAATGAAAGTTGAGAAATCACCATGGAAACCAAGTACTAAGCAAACAAGATGAATCATGACTATTTCAATGACATCAACTATTCAAGCATCAAGCACAAGTGTAGTGAAGATAAAATCCTTAAGGTTGAACCAAAACTAAAACTCATCACCATAAGATTCTCAGCTTATTAATGTTTCCCAAGATAGAAAAAAGAACTACACAAAGTTTACTACTAGCATCATTCGAACACCATGAATCAAGACAATAATCGTGCTAACATTTCACTTGAATCCAAGAAAGCATATAAGTGAAGATTGATGTTCTCAAATTTTTTTTTTTTTTTTTTGCCATGATTATTTCAAAAACAAGCAAAATAAAGCAACAAGAACCAACATGAAAAACTAACAAAAACTAAAAACTGAAAATGAAACCATGACAGTACATGACACCCCCCCCAGACTTAAACTTTTCATTGTCCCAATGAAAACTAAAAACAATGTGGAGAAGATTTATGAAATTTAGAGAAGTTACCAAGTGATGAGCTCCAAATGGTTGACATTCATATTTTAAAAATACTCCTCTATCCAATGCTCACATTCCTCTACAACTTTGAATTCTATAAAAATAAGATAGACAAGAAAAATTAAGTAGAGGATACATGTTTATTATAAAGAGAGAACTAAAGACATAAAAGAAAATAAGGAAAATGAACTTGGGTTGCCTCCCAAGAAGCGCTTGTTTAAAGTCATTAGCTCGACCACCTCATTAGATTCATCTAAATCTTGCTCTTGGAGGGGTAAGATATTTTAGAACCCTCCTACCAAGGGCATTTATTATGAAGAGAGCTTTCATCAAAGGAGCTACAAAGTAAAGTATAACTCTCTCCATCTTCATCTTCTTGGAAATTTTTTCAGGTGGTCGAAGACGGTTCAGATTGAGCTTCCAATTATTGGCCCATGTGAAATCTGCACATCCAAAAGAAAAACAAATCTCCCACAAGCATGTTATATAGTATAGAGCTAGAACCATATCAAGATAAGATGAATAAGTAAAAAAAACTTAATCACATCCAACAAAGTCAATTATAGGTACCTCCATAAAGTTTTCCAAAAGATCACAAGAAATACTAACCTTACTTTGCTGAGAAATACCTGAAATTTCTAAACATGTAGATGTGACTTCCTCTGAATCAAATGATGGTTCTGGCTCTAGCTCAGGTGTTGATGATATCAATGATGGTGATTCTTGAGACTCTGCTAGCTCTGCATAAGTCCCTACACATTGTTCCACAACATGATTAATTCTTAAAACCTCTAAGGGTTGTGTTGACAAAGGTGGTGATCCTTGAGATGCTGCTTCCACAACACAACTCCCTACACATTCCATAGTATCAATTGGTTGTGTGACCAAAGGAGGTGATCCTTGGGACATATCCTCCATAGTACATGTCCCTACACTTTTATCCACCACATCATCATCATAAGTAGTGAAGAGTCCACTAACATCAATATCATCAATAGAGGAATCAACAACTTTATTGGAATTTTGTAGTAGTAGTCGTAAAGCTAAGATTCCCCATTGTACCATTAGCTCTTCAGAATCTTGTGTTGTGGTCTTCATCTGATTGGGAGCAAGAGTATTTGAGTTTTGGGAGTCCTCCCAAACAATTGGCTCATCAAATTGTGAACGATGTGGTCCATCTAATGAAGAATCATCCTGAAATTTTGACAAACTCTGATTTACTTGGGAAGTATACTCAACATTTTGTATGTAGTTGTAGTCCAAATTTTGTTGATTCATCCAAAAGTGATTATAATGTTGAGGAGGGTCAGAGATCTGCTGCTGGAATAATGACTGCTCACTCTGCTCTGAAATTAGCTGGGATTGAAGGTACTGAATTTGATGATCTTCCCAGTCATAGCCATAAGTATCAGGAACTTGCTCATATGTATCTTGATATTGAGGTTGAACCAAACACTGAAGTTCCGGAGTTATAGAAGTCTTTTGAAAAAAATGGCAAATAGCAGCTGGATGAGATGTGCTACCACACACTCCACAAAGAAACTCAAATTGATCATCTTCTGAATCATAATATTCATCAATGAAAGATCTTGCGCTCATGGGTGTGAAAAATTCTCTTGAAGCCCTGCTTGACATGTTAGTGCTCAAGATATCTAAAAAAAAAATTACAAGCGAAACTAAAAATGCAGAATTAAAGACAAGAAATAAAATGCATAATGAAAAGCAAGAAAGAAAATGCAGAATTTAAATTGCACGAAAGAAAGTGCATAATGAAAACAAGAAAGAAAAGATAAAAGGAAAAAAGAAAAATGTCTAGAATAATTCATATGCTAAAGATTGCAAGATATGTTTACAAAAGAAAAGAAGAAAGAAACTAGATCAAAAGAGAAAACAGAGAAAAGTTATATTAGAGTGCTAGAAATCAAGAATGCAAATTAGAATTAGAATTAGAATTGCAACAAAAAGAATTGTCAAGAATGTTATTCAAGAAAAGAAAAGCTTATAGAAACAGAATTCTAAAAAAAAAAAAAATTAGTTACAACTATGGAATATGAAAGGAAAACAAATGTTATGTTTAGTCTAACTCAATTGATAATTCCTAATGTTATAGCGCAGTCCCCGGCAACGGCGCCAAAAACTTGTCACTCTCCGCAAGTGTACGGAAATGTCGCAAGTAATATAAAAGATTATTGTATCCACAGAGACTGGAATAAGCACTAGAAATGTCTCAATGCGAATTAGCTAAACAACTATCCAATCGTTTCAAATGCAAAGTGAAGGTAAACAAATCTAATATTATATATCAACAAACAAGAGTTTAGTGTTTTGGGTTATGATAAGGGAGATTCTAGGAGTTTCGGTTTCTTTGTAAGATTTCTTGAATGTAAATGGTTCACCAATTCTTATCCCTCAATTGCCAAACACTTGTAGAAAGTTGCCGGTTCTCTCTTGCAATAGATAACCGGCTAAGGACTGAGAAATGTATCTAAATATGATCAATTAGACGTGAACCTACGTTGTCCTTACACAGAAGCGCACCTATTACTATGCCTTCCTCGGATATCAACATAGAAGCCCACAACTTATTAATCTATCAAGATACAAGAAACTAATCACAAAATCCATCCTACTCTCTTGAATATTCCTATTTCCTCTTCAAGATTATCTCTCAAACATCCTTACACGGGCTTGCACCTGTCACGTGGATCCCTCGGATGATCGAGTGAGAGTTTATCTTTACAAAGTCCACAAGAAATCCAAACAATCAATCAAGAATGAGAATTAAGCACAAACCACCATTAATCATTCAAGATCTAATTGATACAAGCAAGACAATGTCATTGAAACAAGAAAATGGCAAATCCATAAGAGATTACATCAATCCATCATACAAATACTCCCTTAATCCTAGAATACAAGATCTACTCCATGAATCGAGGAAGAATATCCGAAGAAATGAAGATTACAAGCATTTCTTAAATCCCCAATCCAAGAAACCAAGAAGGGGGAAAGAGACAACTTATCTACGAAGAAGCCTCGTCTTCGGATCCAATCCTCGCTCCGGAGTCGAAATCGTCAAGAACTCCCTTAGAATCGCCCAGAAATCCTCCCAAGAATGGGAGGAAACCACCAAATCTTGCCTTCTCCCAAAGGGGGAGAGATCCCCTTTCAATTCATGAAGGAGGGTTTAAATAGAAGAGGGAATCGGGCGCCACACTGCCCCGTGACACGGCCGTGTGAGATTCACACGGCCATGTCCAGTTCCTTCTCTGCCAAAGCTGCACGGCCGTGTGACTCACACGGCCAGGACCCCTCTGCTCTCTGGAAATGCTACACGGCCGTGTGGTGCACACGGCCACAGCCTGCTTGGTTTCTGGAAACCTCACACGGCCGTGTAGATCCACACGGCCGTGTAAGGCTTCTGCTCTGGTTGGCTTCAAATCTTGACACGGCCGTGTGAGGTTCACACGGCCATGTCATCTTCCTCTTCTGTTGGTGCCAAACTCCACACGGCCCGAGCTCCATACTAGTGCAGGGCCGTGTGAGATACACGACCTGATGCTTTCTCCCTTTGTTTCCTCCAAGGCTTGCCCAAAGATGTAGATTCTTCACCAAATCGACTCCTGTGTACAGAAAATGCACAAAAAGCAGATCTCCGAACCAAAAGAGTAAATATGCTAAAAGGAAAGCTGGAAGTATAAAAATGCATAGATCAAGCATGCTCAAAGTATGTAAATGTGCGTAAAAACATGCATAAAAGAGTATATAATCTACGCACATCACTTAACTCAGAGTAGTCCTAACTTAAAGGTATTGTCAAACATAAAAAAGGAGGAGATTGTTGGTGCAATATCCTTTAGGTCAAGGTTAACTGGTTTGACCAAGCTTGAGTCTTGGTCATAGTTTCGATGTTTGACAATACATGTAGACATACGGACAATGCAGGTGCAGTTGTTCATATGGGGAGATTCTGATCAGGGACTCATCAGTGTGAATGAAGAAGAGTCAAGTAGGTCAAAAGTGACCGGATACCTGACTGGGAAGTCCTAACTGGAAGGTTAGGCAGAAGGAAATCCTGGTGAGTGAAGCCAGGTGAAAGTCCTAGTGAGTGAAGCTAGGCAGATGGAAAGTCCTAGTGAGTGAAGCTAAGCAGAAGGAAATCCTGGTGAGTGAAGCCAGGTGAAAGTCCTAGTGAGTGAAGCTAGGCAGAAGGAAGTCCTAGTGAGTGAAGCTAGGCAGATGGAAAGTCCTAGTGAGTGAAGCTAGGAAGAAGGAAATCCTGGTGAGTGAAGCCAGGTGAAAGTCCTAGTGAGTGAAGCTAGGCAGATGGAAAACCCTAGTGAGTGAAGCTAGGTGAAAGCCCTGGTGAGTGAAGCCAGGCAAGGGAAAATCCAGATGGATCAAGGATGATCGGACATCTGGTGTTGGGAAGTCCAAGTAGGTCAAAGGATTGACTGGATACTTGGCACGAGGAAATCCAGATGGGTCAAGGTTGACCAGACATCTGGTGGAAGTTCAAGTAGGTCAAGGGAGTGACCGGATACTTGGCACGAAGAGAAAAGTCCAAGTGGGTCAAAGGGATTGACCGGACACTTGGTGGGGAGTTCTAGCAGGTCAAGGGAGTAACCAGATGCTAGGAATGATGTACCAACAGGTCAAGGTTGACCGGATGTTGGTTTGAGAGGCTTGGGACTTGGTTTTGGGCAAAAACCAAGAGCTGGATCCATCAGTGGATCGATCCAAGAGCTGGATCAATCAGTGGATCGATCCAGGCCTTTCCTAGCGAACAGAGAGCCTCTGAATCGATCAGTGGATCGATCCAGAGGTCCCAATCGATCAGCCGATCGATTGGGACGCTGCTGCTTCGCGCGATAAGCGCTGGATCGATCCGTGGATCGATCCAGGCGTTTTTCCAGAGCACAGAGGCGCTCTGGATCGATCCGTGAATCAATCCAAAGCCTCCCCGATCGATTGGGAGTTTTCGAATCGATCGGGATCCGACCGTTGCGTCGTATTTGAGCTGCAGGCGGGCGTCTCCTTCAGCATCTCTTCACCGATTCATTTTCAGATCTCTCGCCAGCTCCTCCACAGCGCTCTCAAAGCTCAGATCGCCAGTTCTTGAAGGATCTTGGAGGTTTTCCAAGTCAAGAGGCGGATCAAAGCCAAGAAGAGAAGTTAGGGTTAGGGTTTTCTGTACTCATTGTAAGCTTTGTGCTTGTATTTTGTTTTTCTTTCCTTTCTTCTTGTATTGAGAGTCTTGTAGGGCTTCTCCGCCTTCGGTAGTTACCGAAAAGGAGTGTTTCATAGTGGAGGTGTGTGTGTCTACGTGGATCCTTGGACTAGTCACCTCTTGTGAGGTGGATACCAAGTAAAATCCCAAGTGTTAGCGTTGTATGTTTTTGTTTTTTGTATTTCCGTTGCACATCTTCAAAGAAACAAGCAACGTCAACCACGAAGCACGCGACGAGCTATTCCCCCCCCCCCCCCCCCCTTCTAACTACTTTTCGGTTCCAACAAATACCATTACAAGTGAAAATAGAAAAATACATCAATTAGGAAAATAATAAGTATTTTCTAATAATAATTATTCTCTAATAACTAGGAAAGAGAATAACTATTTTTTAATAATAATTATTCCCTAATAACTAGAAAATAAATAATTATTTACTTATAATAATTATTTCCTAATAAATATCTTTTTAAGCATCTAATTAATTATGTTGCAGATAGGGTAACCACAAGTAATTACTTAAAATTTATCACCGGCTCATTCTTTTAACCAAAACAATGCAACCCTCTTCTAGGGAGACCCATTAAATTGGCACAAGTTACTGATGAGCTAAAGGGTAATTGGGTTTTGATTTGAGTAAATAATAATTTTACAACTATTTTAACTCTTAAAATAGTTTAATTATTAATTGTAATATTTATTTTTTTAACTAATTAAAAATAGAAATGAAAAATATATTAAAAATATGCATAATAGTATAGTTCCTAGCTATATGACATCACAATTTAATGAAAATAATAAACCATGATAATTAAAATAAGAAGAAAATTATAGCACATCATATCTGTAAAATTACAAAAGATTTAATTGAGCCACAAATAAACTCAATTTTTCATCTTCATTTGTAATTGTTTAAATGCGAAGGCTTTTTTTTTCTTCTGTGGGATCATCACAATCCACTCTCGATCCCTTATGTTTGTTTTTATTAGACGTGTAGGGAGACTCTCCAAACATAACCACCAATGGCCCATGGTTGGAAGAAGATGCACTTTAGTCCTTTAATTTCATTTACATACAGAATGTACATATACAAGTCCTACCAAAAAAATTTTAAGAATAACAAAGGGAAATTATGGAGTCACAATCCATCCCCTTGGTTACAAACATTAAATGAAATATTGATTACACCATTAAAATTCTAGGGGCATAAATTGTTCATCATCCATCCACATAATTAGTGGCGGAGCTAGGAATTAAAATCTACTTAGGCTAAAAAAAATTAATGAAAAATAAAATAATATATAACAATTAAAATCATAAGTAAGATACCTATTCATTGTTCATTAAAATCTCACAAACCTTCTCATTAACAAGATTATGAAAAATTTTACTATGAAACTTGTAAAATTCAAAAACTTTTGACAACAACTTTGATGGTATAATATTTTATATCTCCATCATCTTGTAATAAATGAATGAACTTTAAATAAAATGAATATCTCTAAAATCAATTATTCAATTTTAATAATCAAATTAAATATTTTGCAACTAAAAGATACAAAGATGATCCATATATACATATACATACTATTGATGTTGTGATTTATGATTATTTAAAGTATAATATTTATCACTTATAAAATCTAACTCAAGATGATCCATATATACATATACATACTATTGATGTTGTGATTTATGATTATTTAAAGTATAATATTTATCACTTATAAAATCTAACTCAATACTTGAAGTAAATCTCTTTTAATGTAGATAATCATAGAACCTGTCGGAAAATTTTCTCCCATTCTATTACTAAGAATTATTTTAACATTCTTCATAGTCGAAAATACATGTTTTGTGTTGTCGTGGAAATAGATAAAGTTAATATTAGACACATCAACTTGTCTATCAAATTATAGTATTGTATTATTTTTTTCAAATTCGCCTCGGCACAATTCTGAGATAGTGGCATTTTTTGAAAATTTTCATGACAAACTACATTGAGCTCATAATATTGTAGTTGTCACCACAAATTATGCATTTTGTATTCAGTGAAGTCTTAGGGTAATACTACGCAGTGAAAATACAAATCTTATCAATGGTGAACCATTTAAAATTATCTTTTGAATCAAGAGCAAAGCTAAGCCTAAGAAGTTCTACTATTTTATCAATAAATCTAGAGTTTAACTTTTCCAACTGAAAATCTATTATAGTATTAAATATATCATAATGAAAGTGATGCTCAACGGTGATGGTATTAATTTGTTGACATGAACTACTTGAATACTTATAATGAGCACTGATATCCAATATATCAACATTCAATCTTGTTAAAATGATTTAACACATGAAAAAAGAATATCAAACCATCATTTCTCAATGTTGGAGAAGTGTTTTAGTCGTAGAAATCAAATCTATTGCATTTATGATATTAAGAGATTTTTGTTCCAAGACACAACAAAGTAAATTTGCGATCCCCATAATTTTATGCAATAAATGCAAAATAAAAAAGAAATAAAAAAAAACTTCATCACTATTAAGGAACCACTAGTTTCTCCACGCATTGAAGTAGAGGAACCATCAATGATAATGCTTTCCAGCACATTAATAGTTATATTATACATATATATTAAGTTGCAAATATAAATGGGAACTCCAACGAGTAATTTCTGCTTGATGCAAAGTACTAATCTGATTAGCTCCTCACTTAGTCTCATGTTCCCTGCAATAACAAAATGTGTAATTTCATTAACTTGAGCAAATTGTAACTCAATATTGCATTTGGAAGAAGATGTAACAAGATACATAATAGTCATCATATTCGAAAAGAAAAACCATATAGAGATCTCTTTTCCAGCAATTGCAATTAACGATAGCTGAGGTCATTGGGCAAAGCAATGCACATAATATACATAGGGGCAATCTTTAAGAAATAAAGTTTGCAATCCATTAAAAGCACCATACACGTTGTTAGCACCATCATACCCTTGACGTCATCTTATGAATTTCTAGATTATATCTAGTGAGGATATCGCATATTTCTTTCGTAAGTGTTGTGGTACATGCACAATTTGAAAAAAAAACACTCTTACAAAAAAAACCATGAACATAAATAAATCTTAAAATTATAGTCATTTATTATTTGCTAGATAAATCCTTCACTTTATCCACCAAAATATAAAACCTAAAATCTCTAATTTCTTCACAAATTTTATTTCTGACTATGTCATTAATAATATACAATATTTCTTTTTGAACTTATGGTGAATCATACTTTGCATTTCCCAAAGTTTTTTCTAAGATAACATTGTCAATACTACCATTCCATTTTCCTAAAAAATTTAGCATCTCAATGAAATTACCATAATTTTGAGAATTTGAAGATTCATGATAATCTCTAAATCCACATACTTGCAAACTAAGCCAACAGACACTCTTAATTGTTGTTGCAAGCTTTAATTGATTCTTTTAAATCTATTCAGAAGATTCTATATTCATGACTTTGTTTAAATGTCGATCACATTTATCAAATCAATAATAGATTTTGCAGATTTATTATGCATCGAGTTAGACCTTCCCATGTGAGATAAAAAGGTACACTTGACTCCATCATTAATGTATTTCCAACTTCTAAACCCTTTAACTGCAAATGTAGATTATTATGCTTCACTTAATTTAAATAGACGTTGCTTTCTTGATTCAGACTATAGGTACTCTGGCAATTTAAGTTGATATAATCCCATTTTAATATAAGCTCGTCATTTCATCAGGATAATTAACATAATGCCACTATATTGAAATATACAATCTAGGATCACATTCAAGAAAATTTTCATCATACTCAACTCTTTAAGATTTAAAAGGGGATTAGAACTCCTCAATAGAATGGATGTATTAGTCTCAATCCTCTCGGACGATGATGGATTATCAATTCTTGACTTAAAGAATATAAAATATTATTTCTCTTTTTTCTCTCTTGATATGACATTAAAATAACATAATACAAACAAATTTCGGCATAATAAGCTAGAATCTCATAAATTTTAAAGAACTATTTCTAATACAGTTTCTAAGTAGAAATCTCACTTTTGTCTGCACAGATTCAATAATAACAATAGTAGCTAAAAATTTAACATTATTTATTGAATTTAGAAAATAGTAAAAATATTTATAATTATGTTCTTCAATATTCCACATAACAACAATTTAAATTAACAAAAATTTAGAGTAGAAAATAATTAAGAAATCAACTTGTTTAAATTATACATCAGAACAATATTAACAAAAAAATAACTAGAAATATGTTGTCCCTTTGTACAAAGCATAACCACATAATAAAAAAAATTAAAGCTCGACAATATATGTAGTAAAAAATCTTCAATTAACTACAACAATTTATTAAAAACTTTGATTAGGCATGCATTTTAAGTATATTATTAGGCGAACACTGTATTGGATAGGCATGTATTTCAATTAAATGTGATAAGAAAAAAAATCCAATCCTCAGCTAATCATGGGATCAAGGCAAAATCGCAAAAGTAGTTGCAGAGCAGTAGTACGCGGAGCAATCGCAGAAGAAAAAAAGAGGGATTAATAGAGCAATTGTAGAATCGGCGGAGAAATCACAGAATAAGTTGACTAGAGATGATTAATGGCTTACAACATTCGTGAAGCAATCGAGAGAGAAATTCTGAAGCAGCAGTCGTGGAACAGTCATGGAAGAGAAAAAGAGGGATCAGTCGTTGGTGGAGATATCACACATGAGCAACTGGTGAGAAGGAAGAAGAAGAGTCGACAGATGAGGAGGAAGAAGAAATTGACGGATGAGAAAATTGTTGGTGTAATCAACCTTCCAGGTTTCAATGTTTGACAATATAACTAAGTTTGGTCAAATTTAACCAAGGGTTAATTCAAATAAGACTTGATATTTGGAAGTGAAAAATCTAGTTAAGACTAGATGACTAGCAAAGAAAGTTTTAACTGGAGGTTAGTAGGTGAGAAGTCTTTCAAGTGAATAATCCTAACTGAATGTTAGACAAGGGTAAGTCTAAGCAGGTCAAGGGTGACCAGATGCTTGGCAAGAAAAAGTTTTAACTGGATGTTAGGAAGGTGAGAAGTCAGTGGGCATGGAGGATTGGAGGCTTATCAAGGTCAAATCTTAAGAAGTAGACCTTAGATGGTAAAGTCTTGGAGGAATTGACCCCAAGCCTAGTAGATCAAGTAGACTTACATGATTAGGTTAGGCTGCTTACTTGTATTTTGTATGACTATTTTATAGGAACCTGGAGTTGGAAGCAAAACATAGAGTAAACAAGCACAATTGGGCATAGTTGGGCTAAGTCAGAGGTGAACCAGACTTGACTTGAGTCAAACAAAACTCAAACCAATTCAGTCGATCGAACCAGCAGTTTGGTAGATTGAATTAGTTTGGTAGATTGATCCCAAGGATAAGTAGATCAATCAGGTTCGATTGACCAAGGTCGAGTTTAGACTTGGATCGGTGACTTGGCTTAGTTCTGTCGATTGGAAAATCGGTCCGGTCGACCGGCTGGGTTAGGTTGACTAGATTGTTGAGTTGTCATAGATGTTTACATGGCAGGTTAGCATGGAAGCTAATGTGGAAAAAGATCAGGTTCAACTCTATGATGTGAATGAGGATAAAGATAAGTCAGATAATGTGGATAAAGATAAGACTTGATCTAGATATGTTTGATCCAGATAAAAGTCTGATCCAACTTTGTAAAAGAAGACGAAGGCTCTATGTTCAAGGATAACACTTCTTTCATTATACTCCCTGTCTTTGTTCTTAGATGAACATGTTGCGAAGCTATGTGATCGGGGAAACTCCAACAGGGATGTACTGCGCTCAAGACTTCCAAATCAGCCGCAATATTTGTTTGTATTTACTTTACAAGTTGTGCTATATTTTAATATTTTTTGTGCCTGTACTAAAACTGTAAGACAAGTTTCTTCACCTTCATAAAGCTTCCATAAATGAGACCACTAGTGGACTCACGCTTGAATGTGTAGGCCTTAAACGTACTGGCCTTGAGGGTTTGATGACCAAATAAATCTTGTGAGTCTTTCATTCTTTTATTTTGTATATTTCATTGCTACTAATCTGATAGATCGAAAAAGATGAAAATGAATGGATCAATATTCACTCTCCCTACATTGGTTCTATAAAAAAAAAGAGAGGTTAGGGATCTTTATGCGATTTTAATTTTTTCATTTCCTTCCCTCATCTTTTGTCGAATCGAAGGGGATAGAATTTTATCTATGTACTAAAGGGCCCTCAGGTTAAAGCCCAGGTTGGCTAATATCTACTTCCATCCTTGCACATACTCACACATTCCTAACACCTCTTTTAGCTAAAACATGCATAAATCAATTGGAAATATGTAACAATGTCAAAACCCCAACTTCGATACCAATGATTGGGCCAAAATGAGAATACTTAATTACAAAAATTGATTTCCTATAATTCGAACATCTCATTACAAGATCTTGATAATTTATGTATTAACACAAATTATCTTAATAGAACATATAAAGAATCTATGTTACCCTTGAAGCATGCTTTCAACATTGGATCTATGTTTCAAACCTTCAAGTCTTATTTTGATGTTTTTCTTACAACTAAATTGTATATTTTGTATTTTTGTGTGTGGGATATATATAACTTAATATAATTATTCTATATAATAATAATATAAAATATTATCTTTTTTTTTATCATGGTTGGGCTTTATCGAATCTTATAATATCTAGAATATTATGACGATGTTTTTTTATATAACAAAACTTAATCTAGATAAAGATTTGATAATTTCATACCATCACTAGCAACCGTCAATATCTTGCCATGTGTACAATACACTTTTCTACTTCAATTTTGATAAATTATAACTCGTATAATTTATCTGAATCTCACTTAGCCACTAAAGGAACCTAATCAAATACAATTAGATTAAATTTCAATAAATTAATTTTGACCTAGTCAACTCTTAACTAGTCAAAATAATTTATTAATCTTATTCTATTCTACTGAAAAAAAAAATGAGATTGCACTATTAATCCAATTAGAATTACTGAAGCATATATATAATCAATAAATATATCCTCTCATATTGATCAATCTAACAATAAATTGTAAGCACAAAGAACATAAAAATTATGTAACCTTAGTATATTGTATGTTTATGCTGCAATGGTTAGAAGATCTAAGAATGTATGATGACCTAGATCAAAAGGTTTGTTATCTAGAGCTATGTACTCACTCTATAACTTATTAGTGTTATTATTTATGTCCAAGGGTAGAGGGAGGTGTTATATTACCTAGGCTTTAGTCAAGGGGGCATTTAAATTTCTTTTATACATAATTGTTCACTTGATTAGACTTAAATCCCCAAACTAAATTCTACGATCATGGAGACCTTTTTTTTATATATATACACAACTCTTATTATCGATTGATCAGCCCTAAAATCCCAAATCAAATTCCACAATAAATCCCAAATTGGATTTCCAGTCCCACTGCAGTTGTCGTCGATTGACCACAAGAAAAGGATCATCACCACCTTTGAACATTCCCCATCCTTCAATTCAAATATATGATGTTTCTATCGGGGAGCCCGACGTGATTACGTGTTAAAATATATTTTGTAATCATACACAACAGAAATAAAAATAATAATAAACTACTTTATTATAATAGACATCACACACATATGAGGATATAACCATGATTATAAAATAAAATTTATGGAATTAAATTTAATTAGTTATACCTTGCGGATGATGTGGATTGGGAATGACATCAATCAAGTAACGATACCGTAGCTTTGCCTCTATTCGTATCGACGATAAGAACTCCTCAAGATGGCTTCGGAAAGCCATGAGTCTTGTCTTCATCTTTGGTACTAGCTAATGCTCAGAGACAACACGATCCGAGAGAAGGATCAAGGCTCGATTCATGTTTGACAGTCGAAGTAACCCAGTGACAGTGAAAAGTGATGAACGACAGCAACAATCATTGTTGTTCATGGGGTTTCCTCATTGTCACTGGTGGTATAGCCGACGATAAGGGGTTCCGGAGGTCAGCAGGTGACCACCAAAGGAAGGGCAGCCGACGGTAGGCCCTTGTGGTGGAGCAAGGGACGACGACGATGCATAGGACAACAACTCCTCGTTGTTGTCTGTGCACGTTCGGGAGGCTATACACGATCGGGGCACTTGGGCTCCAGTGTCCTTCTAGTTGGTAGGAAGCTACTGGCTAGAGGCTTAGTGGGCAGCATCGGCGACTTGGGCGACGACGGCGGCAAAGAGAACAGAGGAGGAGGAGAGGATAAGAATTTAAAACCTAACCTTTAGGTTTCTAATATGATTATTAATTTCTATTCAATTAACACCAATATATAAATCACTTATTGGGTTAGAGGAGTAATTCCAAAACTCATATCCATTAATCCGCAACCCATATCATTAGCCTTGAGTTTGATTCAAGACCAAACCAAGTTGGCTCAAAACTAAACTACTTGGTTCAATAACCAAATCTCTTTTAATTAAAACCAAATAAATTTGGTTTAAAATTAAACCAAGGAGGACTCAACTCGTCTTCAAAAGACATGGCTCATCTATGCTTCCATTCCGATAAAATATTTTTTTCATATTATAATATCATATTTTCACCCATTTTATTTGGAGATTTGCTCTTCATATTTTTTAATTGGCAGGACATGATTGGGAGCGAAAACAGCACTTGTAGACGACTTGGAGAACAAATAAAGAAAAAGGGGCCGGCCTTGTGAAATCTACATGGCTATGCCACATGCCCAGAGGAGGAGAAGACTCCGACTGTGTGAACCCATGCGGGCATGCCCCCTACCAGAGGTAAATCAAGCTTAGGTCATATGAAACCACAAGTCCGTGTCCCTTCTCCCATGGCCAGGTAGCACACTACCATGCCAAAAGGCATGGCCATGCCATTCTTCCAGAACCAAGGAAGACCTTGGCCATGTGTTTTCACATAGCCATGTCTTTTATCCAGAGAATAGGAAAACCACGGTTGTGCCAGGAGGCACAGTCGTGTAGTGGAAAGCATGAGGTCGTGTCACGTGAAAACAAGGTTGTGTTGAATCTTGGACAGATTGTAAACTTATTTTGAAATTTTCATAACTTTGCATTCGATTCGAGTTATAGATTGTTCTTTATACAAAAACATAGCTAACTTCAAGATCTACAACTTTGCTTTAGGTTAAATAAAGAGAAAATAAGGTCTAGCCATGCTAAAAGGTACGAACATGCCTCCTAGCCGCGGCTTCATCGGGTCCTCCACCCAAACTGTAGACCAAACTTTGAACCACCATAACGTTCAAATCAGTTGGAGCCAGTACTCAATTCAGATATTAGAATGGAGATAATTTCAAGGGATACGACTTTAATTCAGGGTGAAATATGAGAAAACTAGTTTTAAGTGGTGAAAAACCTGGTTTACTAGACCCCTATAATCTTGGTTAATCTGGGCAGTTTGGAGGAGGTATAAAAGGGTCATGAACCTCATTCTTTGACTGATCTTTGGCTTGGGGCTCACCCTCATTCCTTGAGGAAGGATTCTCTCCCTTGGGGGAACCCTAGATCTTCCATCTTCGCAGATCCGTCCACCTTCAAAGTAAAGATTACATTTAAGAAGACCAACACTACACGGATAAGCCTTCTCTTCTCTTTATGTTTTGAGTTGTAGATTACTTTATTTCTTATGTTTTGATTGTATTCTTTCGTAATGGAGTAGATCTCTAGATCTAGGATGTAGGAAGTAGTTATGATTTATTGTGGATGTATGAACCATGTATTTGGATATTTTCTTGTGCTATGATATGTTTATACCATGTTTTATGCGCATGTGGATTGTGGTGGAATTGTCACTTTGTAGAGGAAAAGTACTAGATTGTATGATCATGGAGCCCTGTGACAGGGGGTAACCCTTTAAGCAAACTTTCTAGGATCATCCTCTTGCAAGAAGATTGTTTCACTACAGAGGAATATCTAATTAGAGTTTAGAGTGTTTCTCCCAAATTCATATTAGTAAGTGATTTGTGTAATTTAGCGATTGTATGGGGGGTCATGTGACAGAGGGTATCCTTTTAACTGGACTTTTTAGGTTATCTCTTCTACTTAATTGTATTAATCTACCGTTAGAAAGTAAATTGCTTAACTCTAACGATTATATGACCAGGAGGTTGTGTGATAAAGGGTACCCCTTTACTGGACTTTCTAGAGTTACTTGTTTATTTAATAGCATTAAAACTTGGGTAAACTCTTCAATGTGACCTGCGCAGGGGTTGTGTCGGACTTTAGTTAGAATTCCTGCATGAGTGTAAACATGGAGTTGGGTAGATGAACAATGCATAGAGACATTAACTAGCATCATAACGAAACTAAAATCCTAGAATCTATCATATTTCATTCACTTATGCTCATTCTCTCCCTCCTTCTCTACTCTTTACTCTCTCTTTCAACCTTCTTCCAACTTCTCAACCTCTCTTCTAGAGTTCATGAACTACATTTCGATTGTCTAGATAATTCACCATGTAAAGTTAACTAGTACTTAATCAATAGTCCTCGTGGGATCAATATTTTTATTACTTGACGACACCCGTATACTTGTAGGTTCACATTAAGTTTTTGGCGGCGTTGTCGAGGACTGTCCGCATTAATATTAGTTGATTAACATATGAGTTACTCTAGATATTTTTCATTTTCTTCTACTTTTTGCATTTTTCTTTTATGTTTTCATTATGTATTTTCATTCTGGTCTTTAATTTTACATTTTTAGTTTTTCTTAAAAAAAATTTAGACATCATGAGTACTAACTTATTAAGTAGGCCTTTAAGAGAATTTTTCACACCCATGAGTGTAAGATTAAGATCTCTCATTAATGAAAATTATGATTCAGATGATGATCAATTTGAGTGCCTTTGTACAATGTGTGGTAGTACGTCTCATCCATCTGCTATTTATCACTTGTTCTAAAAAACTATCGATACTCTGGAACTTTAGTACTTATTCCAACCTCAACATCAAGATACATATAGCAAGTTCTTGATACTTATGGCTACGACTATGAAGATTATCAAATTCAGAACTTTCAACCTCAGCTAATTCTAGAGCAGAGTGAGCAGTCACTATCCTAGCAGCAGATCCCTAACTCGCCTCAACATTATAATCAATTTTGGATGGATCATCAAAATTTGGGCTACACCTGTATACAAAATGTTGAGCATATTTTTAAAGTAAATTAGAGTCTGTTAGAGTTTCAGGATGATTCATCATTAAATTGACCACATCATTCGTAACCAGATGAGCCGACTGACTGGGAGGACTCCCAAGACCCAAATATTCCTGCTCCTAGTCAGATGAAGATCATAACACAAGATTCTGAAGAGCTAATAGTGCAATGGGAGATCCTAGTTCTATGGATATTACAATAAATTTTTAAGAATGTTGTTGATTCTTCTATTGATGATATTGATATTAATGTACTCTTCACCGCTTCTAAAGCTATTAATGTTGTGGATAAAATGTAGGGGCTTTTGCTATAGAAGCAATTTTCCAAGAATCATCTCCTTTGATCACACAACCAATTGATACTATGAAATTTGTAAGAATAAAATTGATTGATGATATATGTGTAGGAACTTTTGTAGTAGAGGCAGAGTCCCAAGAATCACCTTCTTTAGAGGCACTACTACTTAAGTTAGAGTTAGAGACACTGCAACATCCAGAAGGAGTCACATCCACTTGTTTAGAACTTTTAGGTACCTCTCAACAATGTAAAGTAAGTATCACTAGTGATCTTTTAGAAAACTTCACAGAGGTACCCGTTATTGATTTTATTGAATGTGATTCATCTTTTGATACATGCTTTGTTAACTCTAATATTTTTATAGTTCTTTCTTATCTTTCTCTTGTATGGGAGGTGTGCTCCTTCTTTGGGTCTGCAAATTTTCATGGGGCCTATAATTGGAAGCTCAATCTGAACTGTCTTCGACCACCTGAAAGAACTTCCAAACAGACGAAGATGGAGAGAGCGATACTTCACTTTATATCTCCTATGATGAAAGCTCCCTTCATAATAAGAGCCCTTGGTAATAGGGTGTTGAAATATCTTACCCCTCCAAGAGTGAAATTTAGATGAATCTAATGAGGTGGTCGAGCTAATGACTTAAAATAAATACTTCTTGGGAGGCAACCCAAGTTCAATCTTATTTACATTTACGTTTTAAATTTTTTTCTAGTTTCTTTACTTTGTTCATAACAACCCTAATCCCTCTACTTATGTTTTTTTTATCTATCTTCTTTTTATAGAATTTTAAGTTGTGGAGGAGTGCAAATCACATATAGGAAAGTAACTTCAGAACATGAATGCCTGAAACATTTGGAGCTCATCACTTGGTAACTTCTATAACTTCAAAACTTCCTCTATATTATATTTCTAGTTTTCATTGGAACAATGAAGTTTAAATTTGGGGGGGATGTGTTGGGCCTAGTTTAGTTTTTGCACATTTCTTTTTACATAATAAAATTTTTTCTAGTTGCATCATTCATTACATCATGATTGTTTGTTCTTTAATGTAAAATACTAGGGCGTTTGTCCTAGATTTCATGTGGCTTATTAGTTACTTATAATGCTAGTATGTTTAGTGATCTATCTTTTCCTATCTATTTTAGCATGAAGTGAGCAATGTTTTAGTATAGAAGTTTGAGTATTGGTCTTGTTTTAGGATCTCTTTACACTTTGTCTAGTTTTGATGATAGATAACTCTAAAAATAATCATGATTCATAGAACTGGAATAGTACTTACGTTTCTAAGATGACCTCTTAATTACATTTTAGTTACTGGATGATCTTAGATCATGACAATTCATTTGGAAAAATCAAAATCTCTACATTTGCATTTATATATTTGCATTTGTGTTAGTGCTACACCTTTAAAGCACCAAAAAAGTAAAAGAAAAAAAATCTTATGAATAAGGGATAACAAATAGTTATCGTGAGTGAAAACTAACAATTTACCCCTTTGAAACCGAGTTAGGTTATTGGGAAAATAAATGTTATACTTCTCTTAATTCTGAGTAGTTCTTTGAAACCTTGTGTAGTTTTAGAGATATGAATCATGCATGTGGTAGGTAAGTATCTATCGACAGAAGCATAAGTAACATAGTTTTATGATGACTTGAGTAGGTTTAGGATTAAAACTTAAAAAATTTAGGTCACTATTGCACTGAGCACAGAGGACTATTTCTTAGGCTATTCTCAAACAACTTTTATATCTTGCTCACCAATGAAATCATTCTATAGGATTAGATCGACTTGCTAGAGATTATGATGCACTATTTAACCACATGAGTTTAGATGTAGTTTTTCCTTGAGGACAAGCAAAGGTTTAAGTCTCAGGTGTGATGTGTATAGATTATATACACTTTTATACATACTTTAACGCACATCTACTTATATTTCATGAGCATAACCTATGTGTTATTACACCCTATTTATTATGATGTCATATTTCTACTCCTTTTATTTATAGATATGCTCTTTGTATTTTTTTGATTGACAAGACGCGATTTGAAGCGAAAACGCTTGTAGATGACTTAGAGAACAAATGAAGAAAAAAGGTCCGGTCGTGTGAAATTCACATAGTCGTACCACATGTCCAGAGGAGGAGAAGGCTTCGACCGTGTGAACCCACACTGTCATGCCCCCCACCAAAAGAAAATTAAGCTCAGGTCGTATGAAATCACACGGTCGTGTCCCTTCTCCCGTGGCTAGGCAGCACACAGCCGTGTTAAAAGGCACGACCGTGCCATTCTTCTAGAACTGAGGAAGACCCTGACCGTGTGTTTTTACATAGATGTGTCTTTTATTCAGAGAAGAGTAAGACCATGACCATGCCAGGAGGCATGTCCATGTGGCAGAAAACATGAGGTCATGTTACGTGAAATAAGGTTGTGTTGAATCTTGGGCAGACTGCAGACTTATTTTAAAATGGCAAAAACTTTGTGTTTGATTGGAGCTACGAGCTGTTCATTATATAAAAACATAGCTAACTTTATCATCTACAACTTTACTTCAGGTTAAATAGAGAGAAAACAAGGTCTAGCCATGCTAAAAGTTACGGTAATGCCTCCGAGCATTGGCTTCATCGGGTCCCCCGCCTAGACTGCAAACCAAATTTTGAACTATCATAACTTTTGGCTTGGTTGGAGTCAATACTCGATCCAAATATCAAAATGTAGATATTTCAAAGGATACAACTTTGGTTTAGGATGAAATATGAGAAAACTAGGTTTAAGTGGTGAAAAACTTGGTTTATCAGACCCCTATAATCCTGGCTAATCTGGGCAGTTTAGAGGAGTATAAAAGGTTTAAGAACCTCATTTTTTGACTGATCTTTGTCTTGGGGCTCACCCCCTGTAAAATACCAAAAAATGGCAAATAATGATGAGGCCATTTTCCGAAATTTTTAGAAATTTTTCTGTAATTTTTCGGAGACCGTATGGACGAGTTTACGGGGATAAAAACGGGGCCCGGGGAAAGCCTGTTTAGGCTACCCTGATTTAACGAGGAAAAGTTTATTTCCTTTTTCTTTTAATTTTCTTTTTCCTTGTTTTTTCTCCCCGCGTGCTTCCCTCTTTCTCCCCCTGCTGAACCCGTCGTCGTGCCCCAAACCCCACGCGCCTTCTCTTCCCCTCACGCGTGCCCTAACCAGCGCCGCAAACCACCACCGCCTCCCTCTCCTCTGCCCGACGCCGACGACGCCAGGGGACAGAGAGCCGGGGGCTGAGCTTCGCCTTTCCTCTCCCTCTTCCCTCTCGGTGCCCTAATCTCTGCTTCGCTGCCCAGTCGAGCACCGGCGCCAGGACCTCTTGTCGGCACAAAACCACTGATCGACCACCTGATCCGACCCCGACCATTGTGTCCTAATTCCTCGTCGCCATTCCTTCGTCGAAGCAGAATCAACAACGGTGTCGCTAGCCACCGCAGAGGAGTTGGCATCGCAGCCACCTAGGGTCGGCCATCACCCTTTTCCCTTCCTTTTTTCCCTAGCCGTCTCCACACGATCGCCTGACTTCCTTTGTCTCTGCGTGCCACTGCCGATCCATCGCCGGTGTTTTCATGTCCTAGCAGCGATCCTCAAGGCAAAGCAGGGACGAGAAGTTTATGGATTCAAGGATCTTGTTTGATTGGGTTTATTGGCTTGTGACATTCTTCCTGTTTTACAGAGGAAGATCTTGGATCGGTTATTGCTACTTTCCCTAATCGGAGCTCAGACTCCTTCCTTGAGGAGGAAATTTAGGGCTACTGGTTGGAGGTAAGTGCCATACCTAGCTGTGGATTTGGGCTTGATTCTCTATTTGGGTGTTGATTTCGTGATCTCACCTTGATCCGAAATCACAGCAGATTAGCTCACTCTGGTCCAACAGCTACTACCTTGATTTCCAATAGCAAACAACCTTTGTTCCAGCAACAACAACGGCTGTGAATTGAGGTATGGAATTAGGGATAAATAGGATTACTAGTTGATACATGATTAGTACGATTGACTAGTTAAATGTATGTTATGATCTTAGATGTAGATCATGGTTGGATTTGATTATTTTAGATGGATAGTAGGTTGATAGATAGGAGGTTAATAAATAGTCTTATTCGATTATGATTATCCTAAATAGGTTTGAGGATTTGATTTAGCTAATTAATTTATATGTAATTAGCTAAATCTGGATATCATGTATTACAGGACTCTGATTTGCGACGAGTTGCCTTATGTGAGATTTCCTTGGGCACACGTGATATTTGAGGCGGATACCTCTTGACTTATCTTTTATGATATTGTCATTTGGATATGCATAGTATTTTATAGCTACAAGCAATGATCATGTTTGCCTTTGGTATGTCACAGTTTGATACCCATAGCATGTTCTGTTTTTGTCGTTTGTTATGTATCCATGTTTATGCCTCGTGATTATTGCCATGACTACCTAAATTCCAAGAGTAAGTGGCATACCATGCTTTACTGATGTAAGACTAGATTCTGGATTTTTATTATCTGGCGTGTGTACCTATATTTTTATATCATATCTGATCTGTGTACCTAGACCCTTTTGCTTTGATCCATGTATATTGTTGGTACATATTTTATGGAGGTGGATATGTTCAGGACCTAGGTTGTTATACCATAGAGGACCTGTATACCCTAGATCTATGGATTTGACTTACTGGTACTAGGGTACACATTTTATATATATATGGATTGGTACAGGATATTGCCATGCTTAGTGTCATGCACCATTCGCATGATTGCATGCTGTGCGATTGTTGGCTCCATTATTGTTGAGCACATCGCCAGTTACATGTATCTGCACACACGGCCACTCATGGGTTAGTGGTATATTCAGGCAGGGTGTGTTGCAGCAGGTGCTCTATCAAGGGCTCCATTGGTCCACTCATGGGTTAGTGTGACGCAGCGTTGCAGCAGGACAGGTACCCCTCCCCGTCATCGTGTACCGGGAGATGAGAGCATTGAGCTCCCCCATTTATGATTTGGGGTAAGGAGGATAGGTGTACTCCGACAGCATCATGTCCACTCGGGCACTCATCAGGAGTAGTGATGGCAGAGTGCACGGTTGTCACAACCCTACCCACTCGGTCTCACCATCATGTGTGAGACGGCTGACTGGAGAGTAGGGGTGACCAGGGCATGTCATTAGCATCATACGCATTGATGCATTTATTGCTTGTGTTTGCTACATTTATTTGTTGCATTTGGTTGGATGCATATATTTGACATGCATACAGGATTTGTGACACTCTCAGTTTGACGACCCTTTTATTCTGGATAGGAGTTCCTAGTCAGTACAGCTTCCTCAGTTACCTTTCAGTTTTGCATTTTTCCTATATATGATTAGGAAGCTGTATTCCATGTTTATTGCTGTTAGATATATCCTACTAGGCATGTCTATTGGTATTCGCTGAGTTGTTGAACTCACCCTCGTGGACACTATCTTTTTCAGGTACCAGGTTGTTTATGATGTCGCTTGGAGTTTCCTGTCTGCTGGTCCCCACGTCATCTCAGAAAATCTATCAGTTTCATTTATGTTTTGTTTGTTTTATGTGTCAGTGTGTTTAGTTTGTGCTCCGGTTTTGTTTCTGGAGTTTTGAAGTTGTTATGTGGTATTTTGTATTATTGTTGGTGGTGTAAGCCTAGCCGGCTAGTAGTTTTGTATTTGGTTTGTATTTGGTTTCTGTCATTTTTCGTTGTATTTTGGTTTTGGTACAGCCGAGTGGGATGCCTTACATATAACTGTGTGGTTGTATTTTTATTGTATCAGCCGAGTAGGCTGTATCATATAACTGCGTGGTTGTGTGTATATTCCAGCCGCCTGTGGCTGATGTATATTGTGCATGTAGAAATGATTCAGATTGTCAGCCGTACAGGGGAGGTGCTGTCAAAATTTCTTCGGACAGAGACTCCCCCGGGGCGTGACAATTTAGTGGTATCAGAGCAGGTATACGATACTTGCTATGTGTTCTGGATTTTCGAGATTTATCTGATACCAATTTATTTGGTATCAGAGATCGGCTTACGAGTCTTATTTTCCCTGTGTTTCAGATTTCGTGTTTTGGTCTTCTCGATGTGACTTTTCGGGTTTTGGGACCTGGCAGCAGCAGGACATCTCCAAGCTATAGGAGGTATGTTGGTATACTGTTATCCTACTATTTTGTTAGTGTATGCATTGTTGACTGTGATAGTTATGACATGTAATAGCACTTTGTGTCTGGTATTTGTCTGATGTTGTAGCCATATTACATGTGATGGGTTAGCCACTGATGATGATCGACCGTAATAGAAATTAAGGGTTACAGTTTCTGGTGATTTTTCATATCATACACCAGTAGTTTTTAGCTTCTAGTACTACTAGTAGGAGATGGAGGCACATACCTGCCTCTGCTATTATTAGCTGTGTAGTAGATAGTATCTACCTATTTATGTTAACCTAACCAGTAGTATACCATGTTATCTTAGTTAATTTCATCAATAAATATTGGTTTACTCTTGTTAGATCAGTCAGTAGGAGTCTGATTTACACTTGTTGATTTGGGTAGTCGTATATTGATATACCTTAGTTGCTTGTGGAGGATTAAGGTATTCTTGATTAGTTAGTAGATAACTGATTTAGTTTTGTTGGTTTGATCAGTAGAGGACAGTCATACTCTATTTTTAGAGGTTCAAATCTTTTGATTATTTGTGCTTAGTTAGGTATCTAGAGTACATTTGAGTACAGGGCTTGTACCGACGTGGAAAAGACTGAATTAGCCGTATACCATTGTCGGCTTGGTCAGTCTATAGAGGATCGATGTATCCTATTCTATGGGTACTTTAATTTTTAGACTTTATATACCTGGTTGGATAACTTATATGTAGCATGGGGAATATCAAGTTGATTGGATTAAATATGCTGATTCTATATATCTATGTGGTGTGTACATATGATTATTATGTGTTGTAGGAGTGTTATGATGGACGGTCTGATTTCATATAGTGGGTGTATTTTTCCAGTTATGTTTATTGTGGGTTTCTAGTAGAATATACCTGAGTGGTCTGATTGGTTTATTGGAGGTATTTTGTTAATTAAATCTATGTTGTGAAATGTGCACATGTGTTTGAGTGTTTTTATTGGAGGTATCTTATCGATTTAATCTGAGTTGTGATATGCGCAGATGTGTTCGGTGTAATATTTGAGGTATCTTGCTTATTATATGATTGTTCTGAGTATATACTCGTGTCGATTATGATTTGTTGGAAGTATTACGTTGATTATACTCTTGGCATAGGTGTATATATGTCATGTGAGTGTTGTTTGAGGTGTATTGTTGATTATACTTACGTTGAATGCAAGATGTGGAGTGTCTGCATTATGTCATTTGTTGGATTACCCTGTCAACCCATTTTCTTATCAGTGGGTGATTCACTACGATGTTGATAGATTTGACGATGAGTTTGATTTGATTGCTGGATTGTTATACCTTTGGCTGCCCATAGTGATATGTGGTTGAGTGATCTCGTGCAGCCTCTAGTTGGATAGTTAGGTGCCTTGGACACTTATGGATCATTTATGGTGGAGCGGAGCTCCCACATATTATTGTTGGTTTGTGGTAGAGCGTTGCTCTTACATATTTTGGATTGTTGTGGTGGAGCGTTGCTCCCACATATTACAGATTGTTTGTGGTGGAGCGTTGCTCCCACATATTACGAATTGTTTGTGGTAGAGCGTTGCTCCCACATATGTGGTATTTCTTGTGATGGAGCGTTGCTCTCACACTAGAGGATTTATTCTTTGGTGATTTATGTTGTTGGTGATCAGATTTCTGACTTATTATCGGAGATCTTATGGTTAGGAATGTCTGTGATACGAACATTATGTATTTTGGTTTTACCATTAGGGCTTGCAGAGCCTTAGATGTTTTCAGGGGCTCGATGATTCTGGTATTTCGAGGATGTTTGGATCGGTTTCCATTGTCTTTGTTGACGATGTTGTGATCTATTTCAGATCCGTGGTGAGTCACGCACATCATCTTTACATAGTTCTAGAGATGTTTTGATGGGAACATCTATATGCGAAGATCAATAGTGCGTATTTTGGTTGTCTTCTGTAAGATGTTTGAGACACATGGTCACCAGTAGGGTATACCGTGGTTCCACAGGAGATCGAGGTTGTTACCATTGGGAGTAGACGGAGTCTATAGAAGAGACTCGCAACTTCCTTTGTTTGGCTCGATATTTCCGGAGATACGTTGAGGGTTTCTCACGGATTGCTATGCTACTTACACGCCTGACCAGGAAAGGCGTGAAGTTCACTTGGATTGAGGATTGCAAGACCAGCTTCCAGGAGCTGAAGCGGAGACTGGTGTCGACTCTGATTGTTGGTTATACCTTCTGGAGATGACGGATTCGTGCTCTACACCGACGTGTCTCTTCAGGGTTTGGGTGCTGTTCTGATGCAGCACGTCAGAGTAGTCTCCTATGCTTCTTGTCAATTGAAGGAGAATGAGAAGAACTACCCTGTACATGATCTGGAGTTAGCCGCCATCATCTTTGCTTTGAAGATTTGGCGACATCATTTATACGGCATTACATTTGAGATTCTCACTGATCATAAGAGTCTCAAATATATTTTTACTCAGAAGGAACTTAATCTCCGATAGAGGAGATGGATGGAGTTCCTGAAGGATTATGATGGTACCATTAGCTATCACCCGGGGAGAGCTAATGTGGTTGCCGATGCACTTAGCAGGAAGCCCACAAGGACTTTAGCTTGCCACCGAGTTGTGGTCACGAACTTGATTCAGAGTTTCTCCGAGTTAGACCTTGAGGAGCAGGGACATACAGAGCAGGGTATTCTTGTTACCATAGTTGCTCAGTCGTCGATCAGGACGAGAATCCGAGAGGCCCAATTGTTGGGACCTCATAGAGCTCAGCGTAAGGCAGAGTTGGTCCATACTATCAGACGGAGGATGTCAGAGGCATAAGACTGCCAGAAGAGTTATGCTGACCGGAGTCGGAAACTCTTAGAGTTCTCTATTTGCGACCATGTATTTTTGCGAGTTTCACCCACGAAAGGAGTGAAGAGATTTGACCTCAGAGGTAATCTAGCTCCGCAGTACATTGGCCTTTTCCAGATCCTGGAGAGGATAGGAGCAGTAGCTTATCGCCTGGCACTACCACCGCCCCTGGTAGGCGTGCATGACGTATTTCATGTATCTATGTTGAGGATACACATAACAGACCCAACTCATGTGTTATCTGATATATCAGTTTCCCTTCAGCCTGACGCCACCTACGAGGAGGTTCCGGTACGGATTCTACACCGGAAAGAGCGTCAGTTGCTGAAACAAGATTATCCGGCTGGTTAAAGTCGGATGGCAGCATCGTTCAGACGAGGAGGTTACTTGGGAGCTCGAGGATACTATCCGAGCTCGATACCCCCATCTTTTCACTTGAGGTATGTGATTAATTTACCGTTCAGCATTTATACTCTTACCTGTTGTTAGTATGTGCTGATGGTAGATAACGAAATTTAGGGACCAAATTTTTATTAGTGGGGGAGAATGTAAAATACCGAAAAATGGCGAATAATGATGAGGGAATTTTCCGAAATTTTTAGAAATTTTTCTAGAATTTTTCGGAGACTGTATGGACGAGTTTATGGGGATAAAAACGGGGCCCGGGGAAAGCCTGTTTAGGCTACCCTAATTTAACGAGGAAAAGTTTATTTCCTGTTTCTTTTAATTTTCTTTTTCCTTGTTTTTACTCCCGCGTGCTTCCCTCTTTCTCCCCCTGCCGAACCCGTCGTCGTGCCCCAAACCCCCACGCGCCTTCTCTTCCCCTCACGCGTGCCCTAACCGGTGCCGCAAACCGCCACCGCCTCCCTCTCCTCTGCCCGACGCCGACGACGCCAGGGGACAGAGAGTCGGCGGCTGAGCTTCACCTTTCCTCTCCCTCTTCCCTCTCGGTGCCCTAATCTCTGCTTCGCTGCCCAGTCGAGCACCGGCGCTGGACCTCTTGTCGGCACAAAACCACTGATCGACCACCTGATCCGACCCCGACCACTGTGTCCTAATTCCTCATCGCCATTCCTTCGTCGAAGCAGAATCAGCGACGGTGCCGCTAGCCACCGCAGAGGAGTTGGCATCGCAGCCACCTAGGACCGGCCATCACCCTTTTCCCTTCCTTTTTACCGTAGTCGTCTCCACACGATCGCCTGACTTCCTTTGTCTCTGCGTGCCACTGCCGATCCATCGCCGGTGTTTTCATGTCCTAACAGCGATCCTCAAGGTAAAACAGGGACGAGAAGTTTATGGATTCAAGGATCTTGTTTGATTGGGTTTATTGGCTTGTGACATTCTTCCTGTTTTACAGAGGAAGATCTTGGATCGGTTCTTGCTGCTTCCCCTAATCGGAGCTCGGACTCCTTCCTTGCGGAGGAAATTTAGGGCTACTGGTTGGAGGTAAGTGTCATACCTAGCTGTGGATTTGGGCTTGATTCTCTATTTGGGTGTTGATTTCTTGATCTCACCTTGATCCGAAATCACAACAGATTGGCTCACTCTGTTCCAACAGCTGCTACCTTGATTTACAACAACAAACAATCCTTGTTCCAGCAACAACAGCGGCTGTGAATTGAGGTATGGAATTAGGGATAAATTGGATTACTAATTGATACATGATTAGTGCGATTGACTAGTTAAATGTAGGTTATGATCTTAGATGTAGATTATGGTTGGATTTGATTATTTTAGATGGATAGTAGGTTGATAGATAGGAGGTTAATAAATAGTCTTATTCGATTATGATTATCCTAAATAGGTTTGAGGATTTGATTTAGCTAATTAATTTATATGTAATTAGCTAAATCTGGATATCATGTATTACAGGACTCTGATTTACGACGAGTTACCTTACGTGGGATTTCCTTGGGCACACGCGATATTTGAGGTGGGTACCTCTTGACTTATCTTTTATGATATTGTCATTTGGATATGCATAGTATTTTATAGCTACAAGCAATGATCATGTTTGCCTTTGGTATGTCACGGTTTGATACCCATAGCATGTTCTGTTTTTGTCGTTTGTTATGTATCCATGTTTATGCCTCGTGATTATTGCCATGGTTACCTAAATTCCAAGAGTAAGTGGCATACCATGCTTTACTGATGTAAGACTAGATTCTGGTTTTTTATTATCTGGCGTGTGTACCTATATTTTTATATCATATCTGATCTGTGTACCTAGACCCTTTTGCTTTGATCCATGTATATTGTTGGTACATATTTTATGGAGGTGGATATGTTTAGGACCTAGGTTGTTATACCATAGAGGACCTGTATACCCTAGATCTATGGATTTGACTTACTGGTACTAGGGTACGCATTTTATATATATATGGATTGGTACAGGATATTGCCATGCTTAGTGTCATGCACCATTCGCATGATTGCATGTTGTGCAATTGTTGGCTCCATTATTATTGAGCACATCGCCAGTTACATGTATCTGCACACACGACCACTCATGGGTTAGTGGTATATTCAGGCAGGGTGTGTTGCAGCAGGTGCTCTATCAAGGGCTCCATTGGTCCACTCATGGGTTAGTGTGACGCAGCGTTGTAGCAGGACAGGTACCCCTCCCCGTCATTGTGTACCGGGAGATGAGAGCATTGAGCTCCCCAATTTATGATTTGGGGTAAGGAGGATAGGTGTACTCCGACAGCATCACGTCCACTCGGGCACTCATCAGGAGTAGTGATGGCAGAGTGCACGGTTGTCACAGCCCTACCCACTCGGTCTCACCATCATGTGTGAGACGGCTGACTGGAGAGTAGGGGTGACTAGGGCATGTCATTGGCATCATACGCATTGATGCATTTATTGCTTGTGCTTGCTGCATTTATTTGCTGCATTTGGTTGGATGCATATGTTTGACATGCATACAGGATTTGTGACACTCTCGGTTTGACGACCCTTTTGTTCTGGATAGGAGTTCCTAGTCAGTACAGCTTCCTCAGTTACCTTTCAGTTTTGCATTTTTCCTATATATGATTAGGAAGTTGTATTCCATGTTTATTGCTGTTAGATATATCTTACTAGGCATGTCTATTGGTATTCGTTGAGTTGTTGAACTCACCTTCGTGGACACTATCTTTTTCAGGTACCAGGTTGTTTATGATGTCGCTTGGAGTATCCTGTCTGCTGGTCCCCACGTCTCCTCAGACGATGTATCGGTTTCATTTATGTTTTGTTTGGTTTATGTGTCAGTGTGTTTAGTTTGTGCTCTGATTTTGTTTCTGGAGTTTTGAAGTTGTTATGTGGTATTTTGTATTATTGTTGGTGGTATAAGCTTAGCCGGCTAGCAGTTTTGTGTTTGATTTGTATTTGGTTTCTGTCATTTTCCGTTGTGTTTAGGTTTTGGTACAGCCGAGTGGGCTGCTTTACATATAATTGCGTGGTTGTGTTTTTTTATTGTATCAGCCGAGTAGGCTGTATCATATAACTGCGTGGTTGTATGTATATTCCAGCCGCCTGTGGCTGAAGTATATTGTGCATGTAGAAATGATTCAGATTGTCAGCCGTACAGGGGAGGTGCTGTCAAAATTTCTTCGGACAGGGACTCCCCCGTGGCGTGACACCCCCATTTCTTGAGGAAGGGTTCTCCCCTTGGAGGAACCCTAGATCTTCTATTTTCATATATCTGTCCACCTTTGGAGCAAGGATTGCATCCAAAATGATCGACGCTATATGGATAAGCCTTCTCTTCTCTTTTCTTTATTTTATGAGTTGTAGATTGCTTTATTTCTTGTCTTTTGGTTGTAATTCCTTTGCAATGGAGTAAATCTCTAGATCCATGAACTATGTATTTGGATATTTTCTTGTGATAAGTTTATACCATGTTCTATATGCTTTGTGTCTTGTATGTGTTTGATGAAATGTGCGTGAGATATATGCATGTGGATTGTGTTGGAATTGTAACTTTGTAGAAGAGAAGTACTAGATTGTATGACCGTAGAGCCCTATGATAGGGGATAACCTTTAAGCGGACTTTCTATGAAGATCCTCTTGTAAGAAGATCGTTTCACTACAAAGGAGTATTTAGTTAGAGTTTAGAGTGTTTCTCCCAAATTAATGTTAATAAGTGATTTGTGTAATCTAATGATTGTATGACCGGGGGGTCATGTGACAGAGGATATCTCTTTAACCGGATTTTCTAGGTTACCTCTTCTACTTAATTGCATTAATCTACCGTTAGAAAGTAAATTGGTTAACTCTAGAGATTGTATGACCGGGGGGTCGTGTGACAAAGGGTATTCCTTTAACCAGACTTTCTAGAGTCACTTCTTTACTTAATAGCATTACAACTTGGGTAAATTCTTTAGTGTAACCTACGCGGAGTTGTACCAGACTTTAGTTAGAATTCTTGCATGAGTGTAAGCATGAAGTTAGGTAGATGAGCAATGCATAGAGACATTATCTAGCATCATAACGAAACTGAAATACTAGAATCCATCATATTCATTCACTTACGCTCATTCTCTCCCTTCTTCTCTACTCTTTACTCTCTCTCTCAACCTTCTTCCCACTTCTTAACTTCTTTTCTAGCGTTCATGAACCACATTTTGATTGTCTATATAATTCATCGTACAAAGTTAACTAGTGTTTAATCAACAATCCTTATGGGATCAATATTTTTATTACTAGACGACACCCGTATACTTACGGACTCACATCAACTATCCATAATTCACCATTAATTATGGATCGATCATGAGTGACATCTAGTAGTACATCATGATCTCTAATTGACCAAAAAATTAAATAATTGATTCCAGAACCACTTCTAAACATTTCAACAGCTACAATGAGTTATGTTTCATTTTTTTCACTCGCCTTATACCACTTAGTTCAGGACATGGCCTCTGTGTTAGTCTCCAATAGGCTGACTATGTTACACCTAGTCTAAGTAATACTTCCTCATCCTATAGATTCAAATAACTCAGACGTGTGTTTAACAATACCATACTCTTAACATGTGATACTTTAGCTAAAAACTTTTGAGTAATAATCTTGACAAGTGACCATAGGGTATACATCTTCTTGTAGGGAGTAGTGAATCCTTTGTTGGCTATTCAAACACTTTGGCTATTCTGGGTCCACATCTCCACGAAGATGCTTGTTTAAGATGTCAAAGTGTAAGTCTCCATGACCAAGGTGACTTGAATACCTTAAGTCGAAGGAAACTTATACTCGAGTTATAATGAGATCTTTATTGACATATTTATATATGTAGAGAACCATATGAAGTCTTTAGCAGATCACCCTAATTAACTAGTTACCATAATTGGTGTCTACATTTAACTCTCAATATCCCAATATCTCCAGCCAATAAAGAATAGCTTCTTGGATAAATCGAGTATAACACGTGCTAGTCTTACAGAATAGATGATGTCTGATCTCATCAATTCATCGACTACGAAGTCTTTTAATACATTTATAATTATAAATGTAGAAATGTTCACTAGTTGTGATCAAATTGCAAGTTCTTTCATGTTATGAATTATATGTGGGCAATCAATAAATGAGTTTAAGATACAATAATAAATATAGAGAATGTGCATTCAAGTAGTGAATCTTTATTATCCAATAAATAGGTACAAACCATAAGGTGATTGCCTTATGACATTTCTCAAATATAATAGTTTCCCAATTCCCTCTTAAATTATCGACATGTGTGGTTATTTATACTTTCTCCTAGAATTGATGTATTGGTGAAAAGCTGAGTGGGAAAAATGTAGATGTTTATTTGACCTCTAGTGATTTTGGTCAAATGATAAATGTAAAAGCTATGTTATTTGAGTATGTGCACTCAGTTAATCACTTGTGCAATTACTTGGATTATTTTAATATCTTCTCAAGAGAGAAAGAGGGGAAGCAATATTCTATCATTCTTTAAACAAAGAATTGATAATTTTTCATTATCCGAGAGGATTGAGGCTAATACATCCATTATTAATGAGGAGTCTGAACCTCCTAAATCTCAAAGAGTTGAGTTTGATGAATTATCTCTTGAATGAGATTTTGAATTACATATTTCATTGTGGTGACATCCTGTTAATCATCATGATGAAATTAAATGAACTTATATCAACATGGGTCATATCAATCTAAAATGATGGAGTATCCACAATCTGAATAAGGAAAACAACATCATCGATTTTATTATACATGGTTTATAAAGTTTCCATAGTTTGAGTGTGGATGCAATTGACCTAGGTTTGATCGAGTATGATCATTATTTTGATGTGTGTGTCAAAAAGTTTAAGTTAGGCTTTCATATTAGTTTGATATATGTATTTGAGTCATACAGGACTTGGTGAAACACACATAAAAACTTGGTGTGGTCAAGCTTGGGAAGCTCATCTTAGGACTCAAGTCCTTGAGACAGTGAAGGATGATGTGAATGACATCCGAGGGACTATCGGACGAGGAGCAACGGAGAGGAGCTGAGGGAAGCAGACTTCAAGGCAACACAAAGGATACATAAAGAGGAGTCGTGGGCTCGTGTGCATCTGAGGGACGAAGGTCAAGAAAGAAGGGCTTCAAAGGGCGACTCTAGAGAGGATGAGTGTGAGTGTGTAACTAAGACCAGTCGACTGGTCCAACGAACAGAAGCTCTCTATTCGCTCAGCCAACATCGACCATTCGACTGGTATTAACACAAGTCGACTGGTACTAACACCAATCGATTGATACAAGACCGTTGGCAACCGTTGGCCAAATTTAGGATTCTGAGGAGAACCTTTGGTTGTGCCTAATAGTTACACCAGTAGACTATGTTAGAGTGTATACTAAAAGCCTAGCTTTTTGTAAATATTTATATTTGAAATAAAAGAATCGCATTGGTCAATGTCTACATTTATGTTAAGTGTAGTTGTTCAATTAATTTATATTGTAGATAACATGGTATGTGGTGTCACACACAGAAGATCATGTTATCAGTTCTTTATAAATTATAAACAGTTGCTCATGACTAAGATGGAAAGGAACAAACCATTGGAATAGTCGTAGTGTAATTATGTATTAGTTTATCTTGACTAATAAATTACACTAGTACACTCTGAGTGTATTGAGTAGGATCATTTTAGGTAAGTTCTTTTTATACTGATTTAATAAAAGAACTAGAACTAGACCTTAGTTATTATGGAAGTGTGTGCTATTAATCCTAATATAATAATAAGCACATATATTTAGTATTTATTTATTTAACTTATCAAAGGGTGAGATTTAGCTGGATAAATCAAAAGGCTCGATAAGTTGGGAAATGATATTACTTATAGTGTGTGTTGTTGATTATAGAGGGAAACTGTGTTCTAGTTATCTAGGTTGAGAATGTCCCCAAGAGGAGCTCATAAGGATTGTCATGTTAAACCCTGCAGGTGGACTTAGTCCGACATGATGATAAGGTTGAGTGGTACTATTCTTGGACTAAGACATTAATTAAAGTGAGTTGTTAGTAACTCAATTAAGTTAATGGACATTTGATATCTTAAACACAGGGATACTAACACACTCATAATAAGAAGGAGCCCATAATGTAATTTTGGATTGGTGCGGTAGTACAATAATAAACTTTCTAGTGGAATGAGTTATTATTGATGAACTTGAGTTGTGTGTTCAGAACGAACACAGGATACTTGAGCTCATCAGGAGGCCAAAACCAATTTCTCCTCTAGGTCCCTATCGTAGCCTCATTAAAACCTCAAGTTCATCCATATAAAACCCATCTTGGTGTCCAAGAAGGGGGCCGACCCAAGGCTTGGTGACCAAGCCAAGGGGTCGGCCACCATCTTCTCTAAAGGGGTCAGCCACAAGATTTGTAAAGGGGGTCGACCACATAATTCAAAATAGGAGGGGTGTTTTGAATTTTTAAAATCTTCTCTTTGTAGATATCTACAAGTTTTAAAAGAGAGATTTTAAAATTATAAAACTTTCCTTATTTGAATTAGGTCACATGGTTTAAAAGAAAGTTTAAAAGTTTTAAAACTTTCCTTTTTAACCATCCTCATGGTTTTAGAAAAAAAGGAAGGGAGTTTTAAATTTGAAAATTTCTATTTTTTGTAACCATGTTAAAAAAGGAAATTTTAGAAGAGAAGTTTTAAATTTTAAAACTTGGTGTTAAATTTTAAAACTTTCCTTTTTTAACATCCATGTTAGGAAATTAAAAGAGAGTTTGTAAAATTTTAGGTCACATGGTTTAAAAGAAAGTTTAAAAGTTTTAAAACTTTCCTTTTTAACCATCCTCATGGTTTTAGAAAAAAAGGAAGGGAGTTTTAAATTTGAAAATTTCTATTTTTTGTAACCATGTTAAAAAAGGAAATTTTAGAAGAGAAGTTTTAAATTTTAAAACTTGGTTTTAAATTTTAAAACTTTCCTTTTTTAACATCCATGTTAGGAAATTAAAAGAGAGTTTGTAAAATTTTATAAGAGCTTTTCTCCTTTGCTTATAAAATTTTTACAAAAGATTTTATTTCTTTCCTCTTAGGGCTGGCCACCCTTGCTTGGTGCCCAAGCAAGGGGTCGACCAATCAATTGAATCAATGATTGATGATTGAATCAATCAAGATGAAGGAAAAGGAAAAATAAAAGGGGAAAAGGAAAAACAAGAGGAATATTTTAATTTTTATAAAAATCTTTTCCTTATTTGCCTTGGGCAAGTAATATAAAAGAAGGGGAGGGGAGGTCTCATGAGAAATCAATTCTTATTCTCTTGTTGGAGCTCTTCATTGTGGTCGGCCCCTCTCTTCTTTCTTTTCCCTTTGCTCTCTTTTGTTCCTTGGTAGTGGTGGTGGCCGAATACTAGAGAAGGAGAAGGAGTTTTGGGTGTTGTTCATCTTGGAGGATCGTCGCCCACACGACGTCCAAGAGGAGGCGAGGAATACGATAGAAGATCTCGAGGTTATTAACATACAAAGAAGAGGTATAACTAGTAATTATTTTCCGCATCATACTAGTTCTTCTTTGTTAGAATTCCAAACACAAGAGGCATATGATTCTAGAGTTTCGGATTTGTTTCGAAGTTGTGTTTTTTTTTTGTTTTTCGAATTTGTGATTCGATTGTTCTTTTTGGTTAAACCTAGAGTTATATAAGGAAATTAAATATTAGCTTTCCTTAAAAGGCTTTGTCTAGGCGGTGGTGGATGATCTCATACCCAAGAAGGATTAGTGCCTCGCCATGCAGTCCTGGAAGTCAATTCTGAAAATGAATATTTAATTGAATTTATAACATAGGTGGATTTGGATCAATAATGTTAAGCATCATTTGCGATCCAAATCTAAACCATTAAGAATAGATAAGTTAAATTTGGAATCAATAATGTTAAGTTCCGTTTGTGATTCCTAATTTAATTTCTAAAGAACACAATAGGTTGTTTAAGAAAGGTTTGACACTTATACAAATTTTTTGTACAGTGGAGCCGGTATAATCTTCCTAGGACCAACCAATAGACTAGTGTATGGACCAGTCGACTGGTGTCGAGATGAGTTGACCTTGTGTTCAACTCTCTCCTCTTATTTAAGGGGAGCTTTGGGGCAAGAAGGGGTTACTGATATTCATTGAATAACTCCTAAGTCTTTGCCCAAAGCTTCCAAGTCTTTCTCTTCCTCCTAAACCTAAGTTCTGTCTTGTAAAAGGAAGAGAGCTTTGTGAGAGGTTGTCCTCAACTGATAAGGAGTAAGCTTTAGCCGGAGATTATCGGGGACTAATCCACCGAAGGATTAAGAGTTCATCCATCTCAAGAACAAGCTGTGAAGTAGGAGCAAGTAATCTCTGAACCACGTAAAAAGAAACGTGTTAGAGTTTGTGTTCTTTCTTTATCGCTTTCTTTGTTTTAGTATATTTTGCTACACACTAATCCTCTTGTAGAGAAGAAGGTAATTAGGGGTGACCTAGTCTATTCGACCCTCTTCTAGCCAACCACCGATCCCCAACATGTGGTATCAGAGCTAGGTTTCCCTTCAACGGACTAATCGCCAAGAAGAGCAACATCATCAAATGGCTGACTCACACATTCAACCACCAAAATTTGAAGGAAAATTTTCTTGGTGGAAGAAAAGAATAGAGGTATTCTTTGAAACTAACTTTGATATAACGCTAATCATAGAAAATGATTTTGAGATGCCTAGGGATCAAAATAATGAGTTAATTGAGAAAGTAAGATGGAGCAAGAAGCAAAGGGAAGAACATGTAGCAAACTCAAGAGAAATGCATCACTTCCTAAGTGTTCTTCCTCAACAAGAGGTGACTAAGATTGGAAACTACACAAGCACTAAGGACTTGTGGGAAAAGCTAGTGGAGCGTCATGAAGGGGCATCGAAAGCAAAGTTAGCAAAAAGAGACCTTCTCCGATCTTAACTCAACAATATCAAGCTTGAGAAAGGAGAAAATGTATCAATTTTATATTCTAGAATTAAAGAAATTATTAATGGACTAACAAGTGTAGGTGAGATACTTTCAAATCGAGACATGATGATGAAAGCCCTAAATGCTTTTCCAAGAACCACAACTTGAATGTCAATAGTGGACTCGTTCTACATTTCAAAGGATCTAGAGAAGTGTACTCTAGATGAATTCTTCTCAACAATGGAGCTCCACGAAACTAGAGTTGGAGGGTTGGATGGAGAAGCACATAGTAGATCAAGAGGAGTAGCTCTTGTGGCAAACAAGGGAAAGGACAAGAAGAAGAAGTCTTCATCCCCACTATCATCCGACTCCGAAGAATCAAGTACCTCAATAAATAGTGATCAAGAGGAATATATAGTAAGAAAAATAAGAAGAGCATTTAAAAAATTTTCAACTAACAAATCTCATACTAGGAGAAGTTCAAGGGGCAAAAGTAAGACAAGGAGGATCATTTGCTATAATTGCCAAGAAGAAGAGCATATGAGGGATACATGCCCTCTCCTAAAGAAGAAAGAAGAAAAGAAGAAGGAAGAGAAAAAAAAAGACAAAAGAAAAAGGGAACAATGTCAAAAACCTTAAAGCAACATGGGATGATCCATCATCATTAGAGGAAGAAGAATACCATGTTTTCTATTTTTCTCTAATGGGGATTGATGATATTGCCTCCACTTCATCCGAAAATGAAGAAGGAAAGAGCTCCAAGTGAAGAAGAAGAAGGAAGGTCAAGTGAAGGGGGAGGGCAAACATCAGATTCGGATTTCTTGGTAAGTGAGGTATACAATCTACCCACTCAAACTTTAGTAAAAATTATTACAAGTACAAATGAAGATTTGTTTAAGATTAAAAAGAAAATAAATCTTTGAAACATGATATTAGCATGCTAGAAGAAGAATTAGAATCTATGTATTTTAAGTTAAATAATTCCTCTAGTATGCGTGCTACTACTAGTTTAAATGATTCATGTTAGAAGAAGAAAATAAGGAATTAATGGAAAAGATAGAATATCTAACTAATGCACTTAAAAAATTTGAAATTGGCTCAAATATCCTAAGCATGATCATTGGGAGCCAAAGGAAAAGTTTCAACAAAAAAGGTTTAGGTTATCAGGAATCCAATAATGAAAAGTCTTATCATTGTCTAATTGCTAGGGGGCAACCCAAGACAAAGACAATAGATAAAAAATGGATTCCCAAGGAGTATTTGGTTAACCCAATTAGGAAAAACTTCTATTGGGTACCAAAGTCAATCCTCAAGGGTTCGAGGATTTTTGGGTTAGTTAACCTTTGAAGTCATATTTAAATTTTTGAAAAATAGTTGACTTAAGACCTTAAGAGAGAACACTTAGCCCTGATAGAACTTTATGATAAGAAGGGATAAGTAGACACTACCTTTCATTACATCTCACAACAAACTATGCGCATGACTTGCTTTATGATCCTAGGCATGGATGTGAGATGATAGGATGATACTCATAATTCTCTTATGCTTATGGCATTTTGATGGGTTATGAAATGTATTAAATTTTTAGTAATCATAGACCAACTATAAGGAAAGAAAATGTTTAATTTATGGACATCTTGCCCATAGATCATAGCTGGATATTTTAAATATTTTGAAAACATTATATGTTTATTTATTGTGGTACACTTATTTTGAAATATATGAATACAAAACAAAATTTCAAATTGATACAAAATTGAGTGGTTTTCAATGTTTTTGAATTTTTCACAAAACTTCAAAAATACCTTGAATTTTCATAAAAAATATATTTTTCCTTGATATAGGACCTTAAAAGAAATATTTTTTTTTCAAAATTTCATGATTTTTCAAATTTTCTGAAATTTTTTATGCATTTCTGAAGTTGACTTCAGAAAGCTAAAATTCAAACTGCTTATGCACCAGTCGACTGCATCAGATACCAGTCGATTGGTATATATTTTCCAACACCTTCAGAAGTTGGTTTTTATTGACTTAGTCCAAAATTTGATGTCATAGCATGTGTGATTGTTTGGAACAATTTTTTGATAGTATCAAAGGGGGAGAAATGGAAATGTTTAAGTTAGAAACTTATATTTGTGCAAAACTTGAAAATTAAGTGATAGAGCATATGTTAAGGGGGAGCTTGGATTTATGCTTCAATGTTTACATTTTGCTTTCAATTTTTTAATTATTATTTATGCCTAACTTAAACATATTACCACACATAAAAAAAGGGGAGATTGTAGGTGCAATCAACCTATGTTTGATTGGATACTATCATGGTTTTGAAGTATGTGTCAAAGAGTTTAAGTTAGACTTTCATATTAGTTTGATATGTGTGATTGAGTTATGCAGGGCTTGGTGAAACACACATGAGGAGCTTGATGTGGTCAAGTTTGGGAAGCTCATCTTAGGGCTCGGGTCCTTGAGACAATGAAGGATGATGTGAAGGGCATCTGAGGGGCTGTCGGACAAGTAGAAACGGAGAGGAGCCGAGAGAAGCAGACTTCAAGGCAACGCGAATGATGCATGGAGAGGAGCTGTGGGCTCATGTGCATATGAGGGATGAAGGCTGAGGAAGAAGGGGTTCAAAGGGCGACTTCGGAGAGGATGAGTGTGAGTGTGTAACCGGGACCAATCGACTGGTATATGGACCAGTCGATTGGTATATGGACTAGTCGACTGGTCCAACAAACAGAAGCTCTCTGTTCGCTTAGCCAACAGCGACCAATCGATTGGTATTAATACTATTCAACTGGTACAAGGCCATTGAAGACCGTTGGCAGAATCCCGGACTCTACGGAGAGCCGTTGGCTGTGCCCAATGGCTACACCAATCGACTGATTTATGGACCAATCGATTGGTGACGAGATTAGTTGACTTTGTGTTCAACTCTCTCCTCTTATTTAAAGGGAGCTTTGGGGTAAAAAGGAGGTTACTGATATTCATTGAATAACTCCTAAGTCTTTATCCAAAGCTTCCAAGCCTTTCTCTTCCTCCTAAACCTAAGTTCCATCTTGTAAGAGGAAGAGAGTTTTGTAAGAGATTGTACTCCACCAATAAAGATTAAGCTCTAGACAGAGATTGTTGGGGACTAATCCACAAAAGGTTAAGGGTTCATCCATTCAAGGACAAGCCGTGGAGTAGGAGCAAACAATCTCCGAACCACGTAAAAGGAAATGTGTTAGAGTTTGTGATTTTTTCTTTATCACTTTATTTGTTTTAGTATATTCCGCTACATACTAATCCTCTTATAGAGAAGAAAATAATTAGGGGTGACGTAGTCTATTCAACCCTCTTTCTAGCCGGCCACCGATCCCCAACATAGAGTACTCTCTTTCAAAGGATGCAATATTTTATTTTTATGCTATTTTTTTTAATTAAATGAAGCACAACAATCTATATTTAGAGTTGAAGGACTTAGAAGTTGGAAACATGTTAATGATGGAGTTAAGTGTGCTGATGTAGTGATGGAGGGAAGTCTATCTGACATGAGGTCAATTTCCAGGGCGGAGGTCAAAGTCAAGGCGGTCAACGCTCAGATGTCAAAGGGTCGAGCGGAGGACAATTACAATGGCTGGTCGGGCGGTCAGGCCTCGACTGGAAGGATACGGGTCTGAGCTGACCCCCACTCAGGCTCAGGATGATACGCAAGACAGCCAACGCTTGATACAGAGTGGCAGGATGTCACACGGGACCTAGCCAAGGACGCAGCGGAGTCCCGACCGAGCGGCTACCCTGCTTGGCCAAGAAACAGGACCTGGCCAAGGATGTAACAGAGTCCCGACAAAGCGGCTACCCCGTTCGGCCTAGTAACAGGACCTAATCATGGATGGAGCAGAGTCTTGGACGAGCGGCTACCCCGCTCGGCCAAGCGCGAGACCACTGCAGTATCTCTCAACATACTTTTGGGAGATAGTGCCGCTGACACGAGGCATGGTTGATAGGCGGATCGTACGGCCGAAGCTTCTACTGTCGCGTCAGGGATATGCATGTCCTGTTAAGGTATAGTGTAAGGGGTACTTTCCTGACAAGGCCCTTTCATGGGATATATGAGAGAGCATGCCCATGCCTTGACAAGCGTACACGCTGCTCACAAGGGCTCTATATAAAATGGGTCCTTCATCGGCAGAGGTACGCATTACTATTGAATTCCACTGTTATTACTGTTCTCTGCTTCTCCACATTTTTCAATAACTGACTTGAGTGTCGGAGGGCCAATGTCGGGATCCCTTCCCTGGCCCGACATTGACGTCGTTTGTTTTGCAGAGTGGAGCGAAGTCCACGTCCGATCAACGAAGCTACCACCTCCCAGCTTTCCAGCTTCACAGTTTCGGATAAGATCATTTTAGCGTCGTCTGTGAGAACGCAACCTACATCTGAACAGGAAGACGGAAGACGCTGGGCGCTTCACAACGTTGACGCTGATGCAAGAGGAGTTCAACATACTGATACAAGCCCAGCGATGAAGATAGTAGAGCAACATAACAACAGGCGCTAGTCGAGTGCCAATAAGCGATGGTCGAACGCCAAGCACAAGAGTCAGCAGCATTAGTTGTCGGTCGACCGACTGAGCAGGGTGACTGAGCAGGTCGAGTATCCGCTTAGGGTAATAGCAAGAAACCAGCCGACGCGTAAAGGGATGCACCCAATGCGCCTAACCCCTTTCACCGAGCGTTGTTTCGGACCCCATCTGAGGAAAGGGGTTGAGCAGACAAGAACGGGGGGTCTTCTTCAGACAGCGCGCCCGTTCGAAACGCAAGGAAAGGGAAGACACCTAGAGAGGATGATTCGCCCGAGCAGGTCAATCAGCAGTTTTCAGAGGGGATTATGAGTGAACCTCTGCCAAAACATTACACTCCGTTGGAGATCGGAGAGTACAACGGAACCACCGACCCGGACGACCACTTGGCCAAATTCAACAATGTCGCCACACTTCATCAGTACGCTGATGGAGTTAAATGTCGGGTCTTCCTCACTATTCTCGCCAGATTGACACAACGTTGGTTCAAAAGATTGTCAGAAAGGTCGATCCACAACTTCAAGGACTTCTAGGCGGCGTTCCTTCACCACTTCACCAGCAGCCGCCACCACCAGCAGATGAGCATGAACTTGTTCTCGCTCAAGTAAGGGCCAAGAGAGGCCTTAAGGACCTATATCCAGCGATTTAATCAGGTGGCGATGGATATCCCAGTGGTCTCCTTGGATGTGCTAATGAATGACTTCATCCAGGGGCTCACCGAAGGAGAGTTCTTCTGATCGCTCATTTGGAAGCCGCCGAGGGACTTCGGCCACTTGCAAAAGAAGACTAATGAATACATCAATGTAGAAGAAGCCCAGGTGGCGAGGAAGAAGGAGATGACCCCCGAGCCTACAGGAGCATTTAAACGGCAACGCCCGAATAGTCATCAACCCCCTAAGGGGCCTCGATCTGGAGGAGCCGCACCACACAAGGCCAGGACACATGTCGTGTAGCATGTGTCGGCCACTTGCCCAAAGGCTGCCAAAGGCAAGGTGTGGAGGCCGATGTTATGCTCCTTCCACCAATCAGCAACACACAACACTCGAGACTGCTACGTTCTAGTAGCAAGCAGGCCAGCCCCACGGGGATACCGCCGCCGATCCTCATCTCTCGATCGGTGACATAGGCGTTGATCAGCTGGTCGAAGGGAAGAAAGAAGGACGGCCGAGCCACGTCACCATCAGCCCCAGCAAAGAAACAATCAAAGTCCAGCCCGAGTATCCGACGAGCGGAACAGGCATTCAACTCGAGAAGAGGAGAATAGGAGCAATGCCACTCAGGGAGAGATAGGAATGATTACCGGTAGGCCAACCGGCGGTGATTCCAATCTAGCGATGAAGTGGCATGCTCGACGACTTGAAATTCATGTTGTTGGCTATAGCAAGGAGCGGGCCAAAGGACCTGAGATCAGCTTTGGCCCGAGAGACTTAGAGGGAGTCAAGATCCCTTACGACGACGTGCTGATCATCCGAGCAATAATCTCCAATTATACTATTCACCGAACCTTTGTTGATACAAGGAGTTCGGTGAACATCATATTCAGGAAGGTGTTTGATCAGCTGCAAATGGACCGGAGCGAGTTGTTTCCCATGACGACCCCACTCTACGGCTTCACAAGCAACGAAGTGTTGCCGCTCAACTAAGAAAGGTTGGTTGTCTCGCTCGGGGAGGAGCCACTGAAGAGGACAAGGACTACCAACTTCATTGTGGTCAACGCAACATCGACCTACAATGTTATATTGGGCCAACCGGCCCTCAACTAGTTCTGGGAGGTCGTATCCACTGATTGCCAGAAGATCAAGTTCCTGGTGGATGACAAGGTAGGTGAAATCAAAGGCGACCAGTTGGTCGCTTAGTGATGCTATGTCGAGATGGTCAAATCAGAAGCAAAGGCCGCTCGAAAAAATCCGCGATTGGAGGTGAACACTATCATGGAGAAGCCTCCTACACTAGTTTACGAAGAAAAGGAGGAGCTTCATATCCACCCCAACTGGTCGGAGGCGATCATCTTCGTAGTCGCCAATCTGGAAAGCATAAAAAAGGTAAAGATGGTGACCTGCTTTAGACAAAATTATGATGTGTTCGCTTGGTCGACACACGAGCTTCCCGGCATCTCACCGAATGTGGCTCAGCACGAGCTCCACGTCCGACCGGACGCTCGGTCGATAAAGAAAAATAAAAAGGACTTCAGTGCGGAGTAAAACTTGATCATTCGGGCGGAGATAGAGAAATTGCTGGAGGCCGACCACATACAAGAGGTCTAATTCCCGAGCTGGCTCGCTAATATCGTGTAGGTCTCCAAACTGGGCAACAGATGGTGAGTCTACATTGAATTCTGTGATTTGAATAAGGTGTGTCCAAAAGATTTCTATCTGTTGCCCTAGATAGACCAGATGGTGGACTCTACAATGGGCTGATCTACATGCTAGACGTGTATCAGGGCTACCACCAAGTGCCGCTCGCTCAAGAGGATCAAGAAAATGTCAGCTTTATCACGGTCGACGGAACGTTCTGCTACAACATCATGCCGTTCAAACTAAAGAATGCAGGTGCCACCTACTAGAGGCTCATGAACAAGGTGTTTCGATGGTAGATCGACCGCAACATAGAGGTATATGTCGATGGCATATTAATAAAATCTCTCCGAGTTGTTAATCTTTGCGTAGACATTGAGGAGACCTGCCAAACTTTGAGGGCTTATGGAATAAAGCTAAACTCGAGCAAGTGCCTGTTTAGCACAAAGAGCTATCGATTCTTGGGGTACATCGTCATCGAGCGGGGGATCGAGGCGAATCCAAGCAAGGTCAAGGCCCTGCAAGACATGCCATCGCCGCGTAGTCTAAAGGAGGCCCAACGATTGATCAGGCGGATTACCATGTTATCCAGGTTCATATCCAAATACTTCAACCAAAGCATCTCGTTCTTCAAAGTGTTGTACCGAGTGACAAAATTCTAGTGGGATGTAGAGTGTGCGACCTCAATTGGCCGAATATGAAGCCTTGATATGAAGCCAAATATAAAGCCTTGATAGCTAGCCTACAGGCCGCACGATATGTTGGAGCCACAAAAGTCCTCATTCATTCGGACTCTGAATTGGTCGCTTAGCAACTATCGTGAACGTTCGAGATAACCAACTCCCAACTTAAATTATATGCAGAAGCCTTTGATAAGCTAAGAGCAAACTTCTAGGAGGTCATTATACAGAAGATCCCCTGATCGAAAAATCAAGCAGTGAATGAGTTGGCTAAGTTAGCGAGTTCATTATCGTCGATCGTGATAGAGTAGCCGCTCGAGCAAGTTTCATTAATGGTGCATATCGACAAGATGGAAGGGATAATGTAACGACCCAACTCCTGGGTACTAGGCTGTGAGCCGGATCGCTACATTAACTACTGAAACTACTGTGCCGTACTGTGCGAAAAACTAGGTAAAATAAAATTTTCACTAACTGACTCTATTAATCTGATAACTGATGCACCCATGCTGTTATAAGGAAGGATTCAAGACCCTTTCCGATTGGTGTACATGTGCTAAGGAGAATGCTTGACCTCCCATCTGAGCTAGGAACTCAAACTAACTTCCCCGCTAGCTGCTGATCGATCCACGGATCGATGAATCTTACTGCGATTCTATGCCCTGCTGGATCGATCTACGGAACGATCCGGCGGAATCGATCGGCGAGCGATCCGGTGTGTCTGGATCGATGCGGACCGATCCGAGCACTGAAGGCGCCGAGATGCCTCTTGTTCGATCTTTGGATCGGTGGTGACGATCCATGCACTGAAATTTCCTCGAGGCTCTTGTATCGGTGGATCGGTCGGTGGCCGATCCGAGGAGATCTGATAACATCTTATATCTCATTGGATCGGTCGGTGGCCGATCGATCGGAACCACGATCGGTGGGCGCCGTCGATGTCGATTTCACTCGAGTTCGATTTCAGCACTTTGGTGCCAAAACATCACACAATAGTTCTAAAACAATGAAGATACATTCTAGCATATAAGTACTAATGTTCTAAACATGATAAGCTAACAAAACATAGTTACTAAGCTAGAACAATTAGTAACAAGACTAAGTATCAAACTAGACATGATAAGTGCTAAACTGAAATAAAAACGTATAGATCCCAAGGATCTTTATTCCAGACCCCTTGCACACACACATCATCGTAGCATCGCCCTCCAGCCTCCGCTAATCCACTTTTCTTTTACCGGTATCTGCAGTATAAGAAAAGTAGTATCTGTAAGCCAATAAGCTTAGTAAGAAACCATCTACCTCACAAAAACATGCAACGATGCGATTATGTTTTTAAAACATGCAGTTTGAAACTAAACTGAGCATGCAAGCATGGCATGGCATGGTATCACACAAAGCATGGCATAACATATAAACTGAACATGACATATTTATAAACTGAGCATGAACTGAACTAGTCATGCATATATCTAAATCTGTACACGAACTCAAATCATGTAAACTGAACCTGAACTGAACTGAACGCTAAATTTGTGTTCTCATCACTGGTTTCAAATTTGAAAACTATACATATAATAGATGAAAATACTAAACATGCTGTTGGGCCACAGCATTTACTTCGTCTGGCGCATCCCTCGAGACCGGGATTGCAAGTTCGAATCCAGGGTTACTAGGTTATCTGAACCTAGGGACGATTGTGGGAGTCCGGCCCATGGATATCTGATCCAAGTACTGTGCCAACTGAATAAAAGTAAAATACTGAATATTGTTTTATTTTACTTTGTTGTTCTAGCTATCGAACCTAGAGCTAGGTTATCGAACCTAGAGGCTACTGTGGGAGCCTACCCAATGGATATCTGATCCATATAGCTGTGATAACTGATAACCAACTGAATAAAATGTTTCTAATATATTTTACATGCTGTTAGGACGCCTATTGGTGCATCCTTCTGAACTGGGCATTCTACCGAATGCTTGGTGTGCACTAAAAACACACCCTAACACTGAGAACTGTAAAATTTCTGAACTAACGCCAAAACTAACAAGCGAGAGCAATTATACTGCAGGTGAGGGGTTTCTTACCTCAATCGCAAGGTTTCGAAAATTGTCCGTTCGACGAACCGCTTCCGTCCTCGCGTTCCTCTCGCGGAGAAGGACCTTTTTTTTGTGTTGGAGTCGTCGCCGGGAGATGTTCCCTTGGCCCTTGGGGCTTGGTGTACCGTGCGTGAGGGAGAGGAGAAGGAGGAGTCGGCGTGAGGGCTAGGGTGAGGAATAGGTCACGATAAAACCAATATAAAATAACCCAAATCCCAACTTAAGTTTATATTTATATTAAGTGGTTTAATGCACCCAACTCTAATATAAATATATTTGGTTCTCCTTCCTTTCAGCACGGCCCTGCTGGTTCACCGGTTACTAAACTTATCCGTAAACCATAGGTCTCGGGTTCGATTCCCGCCTAAGCTATTTTACGGTTCCAATTATTTTTGCTGCTTCCGCTACTCGGAAAATTCCGGAAAAATATCTAAAAATTCCAGAAAAATCATACTATATTTCTAAAACAAATTCTGGAATTTTTCGGGCTTTACAATCCCCCATACCTTATAAAAAGTTCGTCCCCGAACTTAAAACAATTCTGGGTACTTCTGTCTCATGCTGGCCTCTGTCTCCCAGGTCGCCTCTGCTGCTGTGTGGTTTTGCCAGCTGACTTTAACTAATGGTACTTCCTTGTTCCGTAATTTCTTTACTGCTCGGTCTATTATCTGAATAGGCCGACTGTCATAGCTGAGATCATCACGGACCTGTACCATCTGGGGCTCAATCACCTGGGTGGCGTCTGGAATATGCTTCTTCAGCATGGAGACATGAAATACGTTGTGGACGGCTGACATCTCCTGGGGTAGCTCTAGCTCATATGCTACCTTTCCCACTCTCTTCGTGATAAGGTAGGGTCCCACATATCTGGGAGCTAGCTTGCCCTTCTTCCCAAAACGCATGACTCCCTTCATGGGAGCTACTCTGAGGAAAACTGTATCCCCAACTGAAAACTCTAGGGGTCTGCGTCGTGTATCAGCATAGCTCTTCTGACGACTCTGTGCTGTCTCTATCCTCTGGCGAATCTGCTGTATGGCTGCTCGCTACTAGATCTGTCTGAAGCTCTGGCTCCTTCTGTTCACCACTCTCATACCACAGATTGGTGATCTGCACCTCCGCCCATAGAGTGCCTCATAAGGTGCCATGCCGATGGTGGCACGATAGCATTGTTGTATGCAAATTCTGCTAGACTCGGATATTTGCACCAACTTCCTTGAAATCTAGGGCCTGAGCTCGGGCATGTCTTGAGTGCACGATTCACTCGCTCCGTCGACCATCATGCGAGGATGGAAGGGCATCTTGAATTTTAGCGGGTGCCCATGGTATTGCACACACTTCCGAGTGTGATGTAAATCTCTTGTCTCATGCGATATAATGGTTCGTGGGACTCCATGCGGCTGACTATCTCCTTGAGATACAACTCGAGCTAGTTGCTCCATGGAATAGGATATTCGATAGCTAAAGTGGGCTGATTTAGTCAACTCGACTATTACCCAAATGGCATCAAAACCATTCGTGGTTGGGTAACCCCACTATGAAGTCCATAGAGATATCCTCCACTTCCATTCGGAATCTGGATCGGTGCAGAACTCCTCACAGTCGTGATGTTACGCCTTAACCCTTTGACGAGTTAGACAGATCTTTGGCGTGTCTGGCGATATCTCGCTTCATCCAGGCCACCAAAATTGTTTCTTTAGATCACGATACATTTTGGTGGAACCGGGATGCATCATAGGGAGTCTGTGAGCCTCGTCTAGAATCTGCTTCGTAGTTCCTCGATCTGGAACACAAAGTCTATCACCACAGTACACTACCCCATTGGCGGACACTCTGAACTCTCCTTCGATTACGCTAACCCTTGCTTGATTTTACGGATTTCGGGATCCTGCCCTGTGTCTGGATATCATCAAGCAAGGTAGATGCTAAGGACATTGTGGAAAGCTGCCCGACTATAATTTCGAGACTAAAAGTTGTAATCTCCTTCCTTAGGGGTGGTGACATAGCTGCTAAAGATAATAAGGTAGCACTGGACTTCCTGCTGAGTGCGTCTGCTACCTTATTAGCTTTCCCTAGATGGTAGAGGATATCTATGTCATAATCCTTGACCAGCTCTAATCATCTGCGCTGTCGCATATTCAGATCCTTCTGAGTAAAGAAATACTTCAGACTTTGATGATCTGTATACACTCTGCACTGAGCTCCGTACAGATAATGTCTCCAAATCTTGAGAGCGAACACCACTGCTGCAAGCTCAAGGTCGTGAGTAGGATAGTTCCTCTCATAATCCTTGAGTTGTCCGAGGCATAGGCGATCACCTTGCCTGCATCGCACTGCTCCTAATCCCAATTTAGAGGCGTCGCTGTAGATGTCGAAGCTGTGGTATAGCTAAAATAGGAGCACTGGTCAATCTCCGTTTTAGTTCGCTGAAGCTGTTCTCGCAGTCCTCTGTCCACTGAAATTTCTTGTTCTTCCTGGTGAGAGCTGTCAGTGGGGAGGCTATCCTGGAGAAGTCCTCTACGAATTTCCTGTAGTAGCCTGCTAATCCCAGAAAGCTTCTGATTTCACTGGCGTTCCTGGGTCTCTTCCAGTTACTTACCGCTTCTATCTTGCTAGGATCTACCATAACACCATCCTTGGAGATGATGTGACCTAGAAAGGCTACCTGGTCTAGCCAGAATTCACATTTCGTGAATTTGGCGTACAGCTGGTTTTGCTGAAGGATCTGCAAAACTGTCTTCAGATGCTCTGCATGGTCCTCCTGTGTGCCTGAATAGATAAGAATGTCATCGATGAACACGATGACAAACTTGTCTAAGTATTCTCTGAATACTCTGTTCATGAGGTCCATGAATGTAGCTGGGGCATTTGTCACGCCGAAAGGCATGACTACGAACTCATAATGTCCGTATCTAGTCCTGAAGGCTGTTTTAGGTATATCACCTTCCTTGACTTTAACCTGGTGATATCTACGAAGGTCGATTTTAGAGATGCTTGCTCTTTTTCTGGTGACATGTCATCCATCGGAAGAGGTACCTGTTTTTAATTGTGACCTGGTTCAAAGCACGGTAGTCTATGCATAAGCGCGTGCTTCCATCCTTCTTCTTCACGAACAACACAGGTGCTCCCCATGGTGAGTGACTAGGGCGTATGAAACCCTTGTCAAGAAGCTCATGTAATTGCTCCTGAAGTTCCTTGATTCTGCTGGAGCCATGCGATGCGGTGCCTTGGAAATTGGATTTGTGCCGGGAATGAGCTCTATCTCAAATTCAATCTCACAGGTGTCCACGTTTTTGTTCTGCCCCTTTGTTGACTATAAATGCTAGGCTTCTATGTCTAGAGGTAGATCTTTGAATTGAGAGCCATCCAGGACGTCTCCAACTCAACCTTTATTAAAGCCAGTTTGGCATCTAGCTATAGCTTAGTCGCCGATTAGCTTGCTCCGCAGCTCGGCTATCTCGTTCGCCACCAGAGCAACATCTGCCTCCTTGAGATTTTGAGTTAAAACCTGAGCTTCCTTGTTTTTAATGTCTAGGTCTTCGATGACTCGGAGTTTTCTGGCATTGACAAAGTTTATCTCAGACTCAAAAGTATGAGCCTGCTTAGTAAGTCGATTGAGTTGGAGGGTTTGCTCGTGATTTTTATTCTTCTTAACACCGAGCTCCCGTTCGGAGCCTAGTAGTTGCTCAGAACTCCGATCCAAGTTTTCTTTCAGTCATGCCACTTCCGCATTTAGTTGATCAATAAGGACTTGGGAGGCTTCTAATCGCCCGATCGGAGCGCACAGTTGCTGCAACTCATGCTCCAAGAATATTAGCCTCTGGCACATGGCCAGACTCTTCATCTAGAATTATAGTAAGTAAAAGTCAATAAGTGTCGATCAGGGAATGTAAAAGAGAGACTTGGCAAAAAAAAGTATATATGCTTTGGTAGACTTATGAGTGAAGTTGTTCGTGAGCTCCTTGGGAAGGATGGTCATTGCTCGGACCCCGACATATGCCCAGACTTATGCCAATGCCCCTTGGATTTTAATCTGATGCTCAAGAGAGCGTAGCTCAGTGTCATTAGGGTAACGCCACTCATCGAGTAGGTGAATGATGGTCGTTATGTGTTTGTGGCCGCTTGGATCTGATGACTCGAAGGCAGTCAAATTCATTGGGCACTGTCTGCAAGATCTCAAGCGTACTCGTTCCTTCTCTGAGCTGACTAGTTCTGGACACAGACGGGCCAACCTGTTGAATTTCTTCACGGCCTCCTGAACTGATAGGTTGCCCTGACGAAACTCTGTAAACTCGTCATAGTGTCGGTTCGTGACTTGCATGTGAAAGAATTCCTCGAAGAATTCTTTCTCGAAGTTGGCCCATGTCATCTGGTTTACTGGCCACTTTTCGCTCCCACCACATGCGTGCGTCTCCTGTTAAACAGAAGGAGGCACACTTCACCTTTTCGTGCTCTGGCCAATCTAGAAGCTCCATCGTGCTTTCCAGTGTTTTAAACCATGCCTGAGCATCCCATGGTTCGCTGGTGCCTGAGAAGTTCTCGGGCTTAATTCTCTGCCACTGGATAAGGTAAGCTTCTCTCTTAGCCCCTGCTACTGGGGCTACTGGGCAGTCGAGCCGGTACTACCTCTGTGATTACCGGAGTCGTGAGGTTCGTATCGGAGTGATGGGGGAGTAGTCTGCTGGTTAGCCTTTAAGGAGGCTATCTCCTGCTTTCATAGCTAACTGTGGTGAGCCACTAATCGTAGAAGGTCCGGGGAGGCAAGCGCACGCCTCGTCTTTGGGGCTCATTTCTTAATGGACGATCTCGTACCATTTTCTAAATAGCGAGAACATATATATATAACTAGGCTATCATGTTATAGTTAACTCTCGTAACATGTTAAATACTATCACCGTAAACATGAATTAATTAACTACCAACATGCGAGCAAACATGAAAGCACATATAATCGATATGAAAGTCGAAAACAAAACCGAGTGAGAGATGTTCTTACTTGGAAGCCGCAGTACAATGCTGATGTGTGTGTAGGAAGTATGGAACACATTCTGTAACGACCCAACTCCTGGGTACTAGGCTGTGAGCCGGATCGCTACATTAACTACTGAAACTACTGTGCCGTACTGTGCGGAAAACTAGGTAAAATAAAATTTTCACTAACTGACTCTATTAATCTGATAACTGATGCACCCATGCTGTTATAAGGAAGGATTCAAGACCCTTTCCGATTGGTGTACATGTGCTAAGGAGAATGCTTGACCTCCCATCTGAGCTAGGAACTCAAACTAACTTCCCCGCTAGCTGCTGATCGATCCACGGATCGATGAATCTTACTGCGATTCTATGCCCTGCTGGATCGATCTACTAACGATCCAGCAGAGGTCGGATCGGCGACCGATCCAGTGTGTCTGGATCGGTGCAGGATCCGTGCACCGGAGGCGAGATGCCTCGTTCGATCTTTGGATCGGTCGGTGGCCGATCCATGCACTGAAATTCTCCGAGGCTATTGATCGAGTGGATGGTCGGTGGCCGATCGATCCAGAGATCTGATAACATATCGGATCGGTCGGTGACCGATCGATGGAATAGCTGCACTCGATCGGTCCGGGCACCGTCGATGTCTCGATTTCACTCGAGAGTTCTGATTTCAGACTTTGGTACAAAACATCACACAATAGTTCTAAAATAATGAAGATACATTCTAGCATATAAGTACTAATGTTCTAAACATGATAAGCTAACAAAACATAGTTACTAAGCTAGAACAATTAGTAACAAGACTAAGTATCAAACTAGACATGATAAGTGCTAAACTGAAATAAAAACGTATAGATCCCAAGGATCTTTATTCCAGACCCCTTGCACACACACATCATCGTAGCATCGCCCTCCAGCCTCCGCTAATCCACTTTTCTCTTACCGGTATCTGCAGTATAAGAAAAGTAGTATCTGTAAGCCAATAAGCTTAGTAAGAAACCATCTACCTCACAAAAACATGCAACGATGCGATTATGTTTTTAAAACATGCAGTTTGAAACTAAACTGAGCATGCAAGCATGGCATGGCATGGTATCACACAAAGCATGGCATAACATATAAACTGAACATGGTATACTTATAAACTGAGCATGAAACTGAACTAGTCATGCATATATCTAAATATGTACTCGAACTCAAATCATGTAAACTGAACCTGAACTGAACTGAACGCTAAATTTGTGTTCTCATCACTGGTTTCAAATTTGAAAACTATACATATAATAGATGAAAATACTAAACATGCTGTTGGGCCCTGTACTGTGCGCGATCCCTACGAGACCCGGGATTGCAAGTTCCGAATCCAAGGGGTTACTAGGTTATCCAACCTAGGGACGATGTGGGAGTCCAGCCCATGGATATCTGATCCAAATACAATGCCAACTGAATAAAATGTAAATCTTGTTTTATTTTACTTTCTATTTCTAGGCTATCTGAACCTAGAGCTAGGTTATCTGAACCTAGAGGCTACTGTGGGAGCCTACCCAATGGATATCTGATCCATATAGCTGTGATAACTGATAACCAACTGAATAAAATGTTTCTAATATATTTTACATGCTGTTAGGACGCCTATTGGTGCATCCTTCTGAACTGGGCATTCTACCGAATGCTTGGTGTGCACTAAAAACACACCCTAACACTGAGAACTGTAAAATTTCTGAACTAACGCCAAAACTAACAAGCGAGAGCAATTATACTGCAGGTGAGGGGTTTCTTACCTCAATCGCAAGGTTTTCTTACGATTCTATTCGCTAGGTTTTTCCGGAAAACTGTCCGTTCGACGAACCGCTTCCGTCCTCGCGTTCCTCTCGCGGAGAAGGACCTTTTTTTTTGTGTTGGAGTCGTTGCCGGGAGATGTTCCCTTGGCCCTTGTGGCTTGGTGTACCGTGCGTGAGGGAGAGGAGAAGGAGGAGTCGGCGTGAGGGCTAGGGTGAGGAATAGGTCACGATAAAACCAATATAAAATAACCCAAATCCCAACTTAAGTTTATATTTATATTAAGTGGTTTAATGCACCCAACTCTAATATAAATATATTTGGTTCTCCTTCCTTTCAGCACGGCCCTGCTGGTTCACCGGTTACTAAACTTATCCGTAAACCATAGGTCTCGGGTTCGATTCCCGCCTAAGCTATTTTACGGTTCCAATTATTTTTGCTGCTTCCGCTACTCGGAAAATTCCAGAAAAATATCTAAAAATTCCAGAAAAATCATACTATATTTCTAAAACAAATTCTGGAATTTTTTTCGGGCTTTATAGATAACCTTCCCGAGCGACTGGAGGACGACATTGGTAGAATTTCTCTGATCGGGCGCTGCACCTGCTAATCAAGAAGATGCCTGCTTATTGAAAAAGAGAGCCGAACGGTTCATCTTAGTCAGGGATCAGCTATATAAGAGAGTCTTCTCAAGGCCCCTGCTCAAATGTGTTGGACTGGAGGACACAGAGTACATCCTTTGTAAAGGGCCCTAAGGCTCCTGTGGAAGCCATTCAGGTGGTCGTTCGTTGGCTTGAAAGATTATACTGGCAGGATATTTTTGGCCCACCCTCCAAGAGGATGCCGCTTGGACAGTAGCCAGCCACCTACCTGTCTTGCCAAAAGTACCACAACATCCCACACTGATCGACCAAGGAGATGAAGGCATCTACGATGTCTTGACCATTCAACTAATGGGGCATGACCATCGTTGGGTCGTTCCCCATGACGACCGCTCAGCGAAGATTCCTGCTCGTCGCAATGGATTACTTCTCCAAGTGGGTGGATGCCGAGCCACTGGCTAAAATAAGTGAACAGATGGTTATCAAATTCATCTGGCAGACCATCCTGTGTCGGTTTGGCATCCCCCGTCTGCTCGTCTCAAATAACAAAAGACAATTCGCTGGTTGGAGGCTCAGGAAATGGTGTGAAGGCTATGACATCCAATAGGCATTCACCTCTGTGGCCTACCCCCAAAGCAACGGCTAGGCGGAGGTCACCAACCGGGAGATCCTCAAAGGCCTACGAGCTCGGCTCAATCACGCGGGAGGCAGCTGGGTCGACGAACTCCCTAGCGTTTTGTGGGCCTTCCATATGACTCCCAAGGAGGCGACCGGCATCACACCATTTCACCTGGTGTATGGCGGTGAAGTGGTAGTCCCTATGGAGGTCGGAGTAGAATCCGATCGGGTTCATCTCTGCAATGAGGGGAATGCCAAGCAGAGGTGCATGGAGCTTGATTTGGTGGAGAGGCACGGGACAAGGCTACCATTCGGCTGATGGCATACCGACAACGTATGAAGCAGAGTTATAATCGGAGGGTGATCCCAAGATCTTTCCAAGTCGGCAACCTAGTCTGGAAGAGAATCAAGCCGGTCGGTGACGTCAACAAGCTCGAGGCACCATAGGTGGGACCTTACAAGGTCAAACAAAAACTCTGCTCAGGAGCTTACTATCTGGAGGATGAAGATAGAAGGCGACTCGAGTAGCCATGGAGCGTGAACCATCTCCAACACTAGAGGGTCGGATGAGAGGTGCGCGAGTGAACATTAATGTAATCCATATGTGTCTTTATGATGCAGGACATATATTAATAAAAGCGCAAGTATCCTAGACTTTTGAGCCGATCGGCCAAGTTAAAATTCTAGTGGTGACTATAAACTCGTGTCTACGTATTAAAACCATTGAGTGATGACGTTAAACTCCTGTCTTCGTCAACTATCAAGCAGCGATGTTAAACCCTTGTCTTCATCAATCGTCGAGTGGTAACGTTAAACCCCTGTCTTCTTTAACCATTGAGCAGCGACGTTAAACCCCTATCTTCGTCAACCATTGAGCGGCGATGTTAAACCCCTATCTTCATCAATCGTTGAGCAACAACGTTAAACCCTTGTCTTCTTCAATCGTCGAACGATGACATTAAACCCTATCTTCATCAACCATTGAGCAGAGACGTTAAACCCCTATCTTCATCAACTGTTGAGCAGTGACATTAAAGCCCTGTCTTCGTCAAACATTGAGCAGCCATGTTAAATCCCTATCTTCGTCAACGGTCGAGCGACGACCTTAAACCCTTGGTCTTTAGCAACGGTCGAGCGGCAGCCTTAAACCCGAAACATAATCGCCGTCAAAGGATAATTCAGAAACGCTACTCAAAAGCAATGGGTTCCACTATAAGGTGGTCGTTCAGCAGTCCTGAATTGATCGATCGACTATAAAAATGGATAGTCCGTTGCTAATCATAAGGTCCTGAAGACACACTGGTAAACGCATTATGGTAAGGTTCGTAAATTGAAAAATATGTAAAGAAAAAGCCGAACAACGCAAAACGCCGGAGTGACATTAAATAAAATGGTTCACCGAATAGGCGACCATTCATTAACACTTGCATAATTTTTACATGCCCAAAAAAGTAGTACAAAAAGGAGACGAGGTGTGCGGGAGCAGGTTCAGTCAAGCTAGTCCAAAACATCATCGGGAAGCAACTTGGTCATCTTGTCCCGGCTGATGACCTTGTTTGTTAGGGCGGCGGGAATATAGTCGTCGTCCTTCAGTTGGTCTAGCGTCCCATGGATCACAAAGTTAAAAAGGCAGAGCACCCAATCGGTGACCTTGTCGTTAAAGGTGTCCGATCAGAGATACGCCCATTTCATGAGCTTAAATCGCTCTGACTCCCCGCCTTGATAAGTCTCAAGGGTAGTTCGAGATGCCTACAGCTCTGCCTTCAACTGGCCAGCTCCTCATCCTTAGCGTCAAGCTGGGCCTTCGTTGTAGACCGATCAGCTAACCTGCCCTCTCGTTTAGCGTTCAGCGAGGCCTCCACATCCTTCAGGTTCTGAGCCAACACCTGAAACTCCTTATTTTTGATTTCCAAGTCTTCTATAGCTCGGAGCTTCCTGGTGTTGGCCAAGTGGATCTTCACTTCGAAGAAGGTGACTTGTTTATTATGTCGAGCCAGTTGTGTTGCCTACTCAGTGCTCTTGCCCTTCTCCGCCTCAAGCTGCTCAAAGCTCTTATTCAGATCAACTCTTAATTGAGTCATCCCAGTGTTCATCTACTCCAGTTGCACCTCAGAAGTAGATGATTGGTTGTTCGGAGCACGAAGCTGCTGGACTTCATGCTCCAGATAATCAAGCCTATGGCACATGGCTAGGCTTTCCACCCAGTACTACGATGACGATAGCATTATATAAGTCGAGCGGACAGCAAAAAAGGGGAAAACAAAAAAGGAAAAAAGAAAGGTATACATACCCCAATGGATATCTGGGTGTGGCTATTAGCCAGTTCCCCCGAAGCTATAATCGCCGCACGGGTTCGGGCATCAGCCTATATCTGTGCGAGCGACCCTTGGATTCTTATTTGATGCTCAGGGGTGAGGGATGCTGGGTCATTTGAATTGCGGTACTCATCAGTCGGCAAGTGGATGATTGTCATTATTGATCTCTAGTCGCTCTGACTAGAAGGTTCAGAAATTTCCCTGCCTGCGGACTGTAAGGAGACTGGTCGGATGTGGGGCATCTATGCCATGGGCAAAGGCAAGGGCATGAAGGCGAGGGCATGGAGGCGATTGGCATCGCGCGGATCATCCCCTGAGGCAGCCCGGACAATGAAGGTATCCGGTCGGAGGATAAGGACGTAGGGAGTTCCCAATTCCCTACTCTAGAGGCGGAAGAGAAGTCTCACCCCGCTCGGAGGAGGGTCAGGAGATGACCGTTGTTGGGGTCTGCAAGGCAGAAGTTACAGATTGGGAGGACCCCTCCGCTCAGCGTCTCTTGCATTGTTGAAGGGTCTCGTCGGAGGTATCCGACTCTAAGGTGATCGATATAGGGCCCATTGACAGCCGAATGGGTGGAAGATCCGTTGTTACAACCGCTGCACCACTCACGGCTGTCTGGCTTTTGCCGACTTCGCTCCCCAACACCTGTGTTCCTTCATCACTGAGCGGATCCTTGTTGGAGCCGATCGGCTACAAACCAAGGCTCTCCAGCTCGGCTATGGCCGCGACATTGATGTTTGCGTTCGCAAGCTTGCACTTGCAGGCCAGCCATGCTCGCAACATGATTCGAGCTGCACAAAAGGAAGAAAAATCAGTTAGATTCAAAGGTTGGGAAAAAGAAAGAGCATAGCTAAGCTGGATGGAAGCCTTGTGCGGATCGAGCTTAGACCGAACACGTAGAGGACACCCTCTAGTAGCAACTTATGGATATGGTACTTCTGATCGGCCAAGTTTGAAGCTGTGTGGAGGTAGTCCGATCAACTCTTGTATTTCTTGAGCTCCGGAGGGTTCGACACTTCTAACTGCCAGCTGGTTAGAAAGTCTAACCGCTCGGGAAAGCGAATAAAGAAGAAGTAGTCCTTCCAATGCTTATTGGAGGACGACATCTTATCAAAGAGGACTAGGCCCACTCAGGCTTGGAAGAAAAAAGTTCCTGGCTCAGATAATTTGGGATAATAGAAATAGTGGAAGAGCCGAGGAGTAAGAGGAATGTCGTGCAAGCGGAACAGAATGACACCCTGCACAGTAGCCAAAAGGAGTTCGACACTAATTGATGGAGACAAATGTGAAATATTTACAAATGATAGAAAAAAAGGATGGATCGGGAACCGCAGATTAACGGTAAATTGGTCCCTAAAGAAGCATAAAAAATCCTACGCCGGTTCGTTCGGGCGGTCGAAATCCGAAGGAAGACTGATTTGATAGTCCTATTGAATTTTGTAAGCGGCTCTCAAACTCTCAGCATCACCGCCGTCGAACTTGGACTCAATGGACGTGTACCAGAGCCCAAGGATGGCGACGGGGGGTAGTGAGGAGCTTGCCATCGAACAACAAGGAGATTGAAGTGCAATGAAAAGAGCCGATTGAAAGGGGGAGGAAGTACTAGAAGATCGCCAAAGAGAGAAGAAATGAAATGTAGCCGGAGAACTCATAGCCGGAGAACTGGAAGACGTGGGTGCGCAAAGTAAGGAAGAAGGTGACACACACGAGGTTTATAAATCTCATGGTCGATCGACTTGAGCCGTCCGATCCAGGGGTGTGAAAACCTAGGGGAAGATCTAGTCGTTGAATTCGAAAAGGCGCCTGCCACATCGTTAGTGGATATCCGCCTATCACATCAAACATGCGACGACAAAAAGAGGGACGCGTGGTGCTCATCCACTGAACAACATTAATGAGGCTTAATTAAAAAAGCATGATCGCGTGCTCGGCCATAATGATCAGGGATTTGTACGGTCTTCAAGAAATTTGGATGACGTCAGAGCGAGCGTCCAAAGAGCACAGGAAAGGAATTTTTCACCCGAGTGGCGCGAGAATGCGATTATCACACAACCGAATGACCTTAACACAGTCGCTCCTAAGGAATTAGGCCGAGTGGCATTTATATACTCGGTCGAGCCTTGCGAGGTCGAACGACAAAAGAGTATCATTCATCAAAGACTACTGGTCCAGTCAGTCGGACATGCAGCCTCCTTCGACTAAACCTGAGGGGGAGGCTTGTGATGCGGCGATGAAGGAAAGCCTATCTGACATGAAGTCAATTATGGAGGTCAAAGTCAAGGCGGTCAATGTCCGGATGTCAAAGGGCCAAGCGGAGGACAATTGCAACGGCCGATCGGGCAGTCCAACCCCGACCGAAAGGATACAGGTCCGAGCTGACCCCCACTCAGGTTTGAGATGATACGCAAGACAACCGACACTCGATACGGAGTGGCATGACATCACATGGGACCTGGCCAAGGATCCTGCGGAGTCCCGACCGAGTGGCTACCCCGCTCGGCCAAACAACGGGACTTGGCCAAGGATGCAGCGGAGTCCCGATCGAGCGGCTACCCCGCTCGGCCAAACAACGGGACTTGGCCAAGGATGCAGCGGAGTCCTAACCGAGCGGCTACCCCGCTCGGCATAGCAACAGGACCTAGTCATGGACGGAGCGGAGTCCCGGACGAGCGGCTGCCCCGCTCAGCCATGCAGTGGGACCACTGTAGTATCTCTCGACATCCTTTTGGGAGATAGTGCCACTGACATGAGGCATGGTCAACAAGCGGATCGTACAGCCAAAGCTTCTACTATCGCGTTAGAGATATGCATGCTCTGTTAAGGTATGATGTCAGAGGTACTTTCTTGATAAGATCCTTTCATGGGACATATGGGAGAGCATGTTCATGCCTTGAGAAGCGTGCACGCTACCAACCAGGGCTCTATATAAAGGGGTCCTTCACTGGCGGAGGTACGCATTACTATTGAATTCCACTATTGTTACTATTGCTCTGCTTCTTCATATTTTTCGATGACTGACTTGAGCGTCGGAGGGCCAACGTCGGGATCCCTTTCTCGGCCCGACACGGACATCGTTTGTTTTGCAGAGTGGAGCGAAGTCCATGTCCGGTCAGCGAATCCGCCACCTCCCAGCTTTCCAGCTTCATGGTTTTAGACAGGATCATGTACCATTTTGTCTCACATTGGAAGTTCTAACTTAGTGGAGAATAAATCTGCAAAATTTGTTATTGATTTGATGAATGTAACTTGACATATAAATAAACCTATGAATTGGGAATCTTCTGAATAGATTCAAAAGAATTGATTAAGGTTTGTAACAACAATTGAGAGTGTATGTTGGCTTAGTTAACAAGCATGTGGATTGAGAGGTTATGATAAATCTTTAGATTCTCAAAATCATAGTAATTTCATTGAGATGCTAAATTTTTTTGGGAAAATCTTTTGTTAGTATTGACGATGTTATCTTATAGAAAAATCTGGGAAATGAAAAGTATACCTCACCAAAAGTTCAAAAAGAAATATTGCATATTATTGATGACAGAGTCAAAAATAAAATTTGTGATGAAATTAAAGATTTTAAAATTTATATTTTGGTGTATGAAGTGAAGGATGTATCTGACAAAAAACTGATGACTATAATTTTAAGATTTATTGATGTCCCTGGTTTTTTGTGGGAGCATTTTTCTAAATTCACCATAGTTGCAATACTAAAGAAAAAAATATGTGATGTTCTCATTAGATATAATCTAGAAATTCATAATATGCGAGGTTAAGTGTATGATGGTGCTAGCAACATATGTAATGCTTTTAATGGATTGCAAGCTTTATTTCTTAAATCTTGCCACTATGTATATTATGTGAATTACTTTGCCCACTAACTCTAGATACCATTAGTTGTCGTTGCTGAAAAGGAGATCACTATTTGACTTTTCTTTTTTAATATGATGACTATTGTCAATCTTGTTAGATCTTCTTCCAAACACAATACTAAGTTACAATTTCTCATGTAAATTGTACATTCTATTGTTGCTGGTGAATTTGAGACTAGCTGAGGATCTAATCAAATTGCATCGAGCAGAAACTACTTGTTGGAGCTCCCATTTTGATTATATTTGCAGCTTAATAGATATGTTTGGTGCAACTATTAAAGTGTTTAAAAGCATTATCACTGATGGTTCCTCTACTTCGATGCATGGGGAAGCTGGTGGTTCCTTAATAGTGATGAATTCTTTTGATTTCATTTTTATTTTGCATTTGATACATAAAATTATGGGAATCACAAATTTACTTTGTTGTGTCTTGCAATAAAAATATCTTGATATCATAAATGCAATGGATTTGGTCTCTATGACTTGAAGCACTTCTCCTGGCATTGAAAAAAATAATGGCTTTGATATTCTTTTTTCATGTGTCAAATCATTTTGCACAAAATTGTATGTTGATATACCGGAGGTGAGTGCTCATTATAAGTATTTAGCCATTCTTGCCGACAAAAGGATATCTTCTAGTTGAGCATCACTTTTATTACGGCAATTTACCAAAAGGCGTACTACAGTTAATGTATTTACCAAAAAACGCATCACAGTTTTGTATTTACCAAAAGGCGGAGTTTACCAAAATCAATCCCCAGATTACCCCTCTGGCTAACCTGGCAACCGCCTTTTTCAAACACATTTTTCCAAGCATCCAAGCCGAAAGTAGAATAGAAAAATAATTTGTGGTTCGGATACACGTCTTCTCACCGTCTCTCTCCCTTCGTCCCTCTGTGTGGTGTTATAAACTTGAAAGAAAAAAAATATGAACCCTGCGCTTGCCATTACTGCTCGTGGTGGTTGGCGATTGCAATAGACCAGTTAGGTTTATGGCATAATTACGTAAGAGTTGCTAGAGGAGACCAAGGACAAATTAAGTTAAGAAGGTCAGCCGAGAAGGATAAACTTCTTGCAAGAGGGAAATGAGTAGAAGCACACATTTAAAGATTTAGACATGTATGTATGGATTTTTTTACTGTAAAATAGGGTAGTGAAGGTAAATAAAAAGTACACCATTTGTCTGTGTAGGGTGGCAGCAAAAAGTGGTATTATGGTTAATTTTGGTTGTGTGGGGAATAATATTCAATAACACCTGAATTATGATGTAATAGAAGACTTAATCGATTTAATTCATGTTAGTTTTTAACGTTGATAGTTAAGTTTGGCTAGGGTTTAGTCAGTGGTGGTCCTAGTTTACAAGAAGTATCTGCTTCAAAAGTGGCTTGATATCTATGAGATCATGCCCAACGTGGGCCTGATATCATAGATATCAGGCCTAACGTGGGCCTGATACCTATGATATCAGGCCCACGTAGAGCCTGATATCGATAATGTGTTATGTGGTTAAAACTTTACTTTTACATCAGACCGTTCCTAGTTTGAGCAAAATTACAATTTAACTACAAAAAATGATTATGTAGTTGCAAATTTACTAAAATAGTTTTTTAATTTATTTATCAGGGATGATCATATAACTGACGAAATTCTATATGAGATATGGAATACTCTTGATGCAACTTCTAGCATTGGACATGCAGATAATGTAGGAGAAGTATCCAGAACAAATATTCCATCATCTTCACAGTATAATTGTGTGCATAACACAAATAGAAATACGAGCAATAATTTCACATTTGATCTAAATGAAAAAGCTAGTATTCAAGAAGATGAGGTTCTGAACCCGTGTGCAACACTTGTTGATTACTATGAGCCTAGTTGGAGTGAGGAGGAAGGGTATTATAACCGAAATGGAGAGGAAATGCAATGCAATACAAATGTACAAGAATTCTTTGCTGATGATATGCAGATTGAACAATATGAAATATCTCAAGAGCAGTATAGTGACTTAGAGGAGGAGTTCCCAATAGCTGATGATCCATATATTCTAAATTCTCGATTGCTCCAAAGGCCAATTGAAGAGGCAACAGATCAGCATGAATTTTTTGTAGGACAGATATTTCAGTCTCGACAAGAGTTCAAGAATCAACTTGTGAAGCATGTCATGGTTAAACATATGAGATATAACCCAGTTGACACTCGGAAAAATAAAGTAAAAGTTGTCTGCTTCAATCAACCGTGTAAGTGGAGAGTAGTTGCCAGGGGGGATGTCGAGTTCATTGTTACGAAATATATAAAGGAACACCAATGTGGCACCATTAGGGAAAGTGTTGATCATCAAGCATGCTCTTCATCCTTTGTAGCTTTTTTTGTTGAAGAGCAATTTCTTGCTAATGAACAATACAAGCCAAGTATGATTATAGCAGATATAAAAGCTGTGTTTGGAGTGACCATATCCTACAGAAAAGCTTACATAGCTCGAGAGAAAGCGATGAAGAAAGTTGTTGGAGATTATGATCAAGCATATAGAGATCTTCCACTATATCTGCGTGAGTTAAGAGTAAGGGATCCTGAAACCTATGTTGCACTACACAGGAATGGGGATAATCAGTTCCAACGATGTTTTTGGGGTTTTGGAGCTTGTAGGAGAGTATTTAGGTCTTATCTGCGTAAATTAATTGGAATTGATGCCACACACCTAAGAGGCAAATATCCGGGTGTGTTGTTGATGGCTACATCAATAGATGCTAATGACAATGTCCTCCCAGTAGCCTTTGGAATCGCTGAAGTTGAATGTGGGTCTGCATGGGAGTGGTTTCTGGATCATACGAAGAGATTCTTTAATGTTGATCCAGAGTCAATGAGTATAGTATCAGATAGACATCGTGGCATTATAGCAGCAGTTAGGAAAGTCTACCCTACTGCCCATCATGCTTTTTGTTGCCACCACATGTCTTGCAATATGGTAACAGATACTGGCAGTAGGTCAGGTTTAGGGTTGTTTTGGGCAGCTGCTCGAGCAAACACAACACTACAATATGATCTCATAATGCAGTCCATGCTTGAAAAACATCCAGATGCTCATAAGTGGCTTCAAAACATTGACCCTAAAAGATGGGCTAATGCACACTTTAGTGGGAGAAGGTACACAATGCTAACCACCAATTGTGTAGAGAGTTTAAATGCTTTGTTCAAGGAGACGCGTGAACTTCCGATAAACAGGTTAATTGATAATACCAGAAGAAAGGTAGCTCAATGGTTCTTTAACCGTAAGGAGGAAGCGTCGAAATGGTATGTAGCGTTGACACCTCATGCTACCAAAGAAATGCAATCAAGGAGGGAGAAAGCTAGACGATATAAAGTCCACCCCTACTCTCAATCCGAAATGGAAGTAGAGACATGGGGTGCTTCATACATTGTTGATTTGGAGAGGAAATATTGTAATCGTGGGGAGTTTCAAATTTCAAGATTGCCTTGCTCACATGCAAATGCCGTCATAATTCACCGGAACATGGATACACTCCCATATTGTGAGCATTACTTTCATTCACATAATTGGAAAACGACATACATGGATCGTATTTACCCCTGTCGAAGCAAAGAATTTTGGCCTAGGGGTGTCAACAACATTATAGTGCTATGTCCACGTAGCCTTGTGCAGCCTGGTAGGCGAAAGAAGGCAAGGATCGAGTCAAAACATAATGGGAAGGTAGAAATAAAATGCAGCAGGTGCAAACAACTGGGCCATAATCGGAGGACCTGTAGAATGCCGCTAGCCCCTGGATCTTGACTGAATTGTAAATTCGAGGAGTTGAGGCATATGTTTTGTATGAAGTACATAAATAGGTTTGTAAGACAAACAGTTGTTAAAAGTGATGTTTCTATTATATACGTTTATGGAGTATTTAGTTTGTGTTACAGTTTTATGGTAGGTATGAGAAGTGTAAACCATCACCTGCAAGGCAGAAATAATACTTCACACCATATCTCCATTGTGTCAAATAAAAATGCGATACATTTCAATTCAACAGGAAGGGGTTCGTAATTACAAAGTCACATTAATATGTAGTGAAATATAGATGTGTTAAAACATGCACAAAGGGAGTGTAGTAATCGATTCCATAGGGTAGAAAAGAAAAGGTGTGGACTGTTCCGTGGCAACTGGCACGGAGCCATACTTCGTAATCCATGGTGTATAAATTATGTTTGACAGCATAAATACCATCTCCCCACCATGACCTTCACAGGGGATTCCAAGTAGGGGAGGGCCATCAGTGGGTTTTGGTCAAAACCCACTGATGGACCTAGACACATCGGATTGGACCCATTTCAGCGCTAGTGGTATTCTGGAGTTGCAAGGACTCAGAATCTGGTGGCAAATAAATGTTTAAATATTTATAGGTGCTGGGAAAAATTTAAAATACAATCAGCCTCCGTTGGGCCTGATATGCTTGGATATCAGGCCCAACGTGATATCAGGCCCAACGTGGGCCTGATATCCAAGCATATCAGGCCCAAAGTCGCCTTGGCACTTATAAATGGCAACTGGCACGGAGCCATACTTCGTAATCCATGGTTTATAAATTATGTTTGACACCATAAATATCATCTCCCCACCAAGACCTTCACATGGGACTTGATTTCATGAAAATCCAAGTAGGGGAGGGCCATCAGTGGATTTTGGTCAAAACCCACTGATGGACCTAGACACATCGGATTAGACCCATTTCAGCCCTAGTGGTATTCTGGAGTTGCAAGGACTCAGAATCTGGTGGCATATAATAATTTAAATATTTATAGGTGCTGGGAAAAATTTAAAATACAATCAGCCTCCGTTGGGCCTGATATGCTTGGAGATCAGGCCCAACGTGATATCAGGCCCAACGTGGGCCTGATATCCAAGCATATCAGGCCCAAAGTCGCCTTGGCACTTATAAATGGCAACTGGCACGGAGCCATACTTCGTAATCCATGGTTTATAAATTATGTTTGACACCATAAATACCATCTCCCCACCAAGACCTTCACATGGGACTTGATTTCATGAAAATCCAAGTAGGGGAGGGCCATCAGTGGGTTTTGGTCAAAACCCACTGATGGACCTAGACACATCGGATTGGACCCATTTCAGCGCTAGTGGTATTCTGGAGTTGCAAGGACTCAGAATCTGGTGGCATATAATAATTTAAATATTTATAGGTGCTGGGAAAAATTTAAAATACAATCAGCCTCCGTTGGGCCTGATATGCTTGGATATCAGGCCCAACGTGGGCCTGATACGCTTGGATATCAGGCCCAACGTGGGCCTGATATCCAAGCATATCAGGCCCAAAGTCGCCTTGGCACTTATAAATGGCAACTGGCACGGAGCCATACTTCGTAATCCATGGTTTATAAATTATGTTTGACACCATAAATACCATCTCCCCACCAAGACCTTCACATGGGACTTGATTTCATGAAAATCCAAGTAGGGGAGGGCCATCAGTGGGTTTTGGTCAATACCCACTGATGGACCTAGACACATCGGATTGGACCCATTTCAGCTCTAGTGGTATTCTGGAGTTGCAAGGACTCAGAATCTGGTGGCATATAATAATTTAAATATTTATAGGTGCTGGGAAAAATTTAAAATACAATCAACCTCCGTTGGGCCTGATACGCTTGGATATCAGGCCCAACGTGGGGCTGATAATATAAAAAGTAATATTTCAAATTAATAATAAATAATCTTACACATAAATCGAGGCGATTAGATAAAATAAAGTAAGGAGATATCAGGCCCAAGTTTCAATCTGCAAAAGCGCACACTCTCCTGCTTCGTTCTTCATCTTCTTCTCGAAGCCATTCAACGCAGCTCCGGGCCAAAACCCACTCTTCCTTCACCGGCGTTCAAGAATCATTTCCGTACGGAGGTCGGTTGCTCATTTAGTTAAGCTTTCTATAACCGGTTAACCTAGGGTTTGTGTGGGTGTGTTAGAATAAGAGCGTAGAGTTTTTCTGTGTTTGGTTATACAGTACGTAGGTTCGCAATGGCAACAAAAGAAGTCTCCACAAGTCTGTGTGCTGATCGACAAACTTATCAAAGTTACGTCAACAGAGGAAGAACTAAAAGAATGAACTGGAAAAGTACCATTTGCCACTTCAGAAAGTTTATCTCTTCTGTTAACCCGACTTCAGAACAAGAACGGATGATTCGAGGCACACCTTTTTCCTGGATCCTCGACCTCCCTGATAGTTCTTTTGTAAGAGCTCAGGTACAAAATATGTTTGATAACTGGGATCATGAGGAAAAAAACTTTATCTTCCATGGGAAGAAGCTCAATTTTACAAAGGTAGATGTGGGACTGATTCTTGGCCTACCCGACAATGGAGATATAGTTCGTCTCGATTTAAATGAGGCTTCAAGCGCACTGTACATGGAGTTTTTCCGAGAATCGGATTGTTCTGCCAAACATTTAGAGAAACTGATTAGGAAGTATAGATCAAACGACAAGCTGTACTGTCAGCTTTTTATCCTGTATTTTCAACAGTTCTGTTCTGTGGGAGTAGCAGTGTTCTCATAATACATGTGCTCTCCCTAATTGACTGTGTAGATGATTTTGAGAACTTAGCTAGGTTTAACTGGTGCAATGCAGTATACAGTTTCATGGCTCAACAATTAGACTCCATTGGATTGGAGCTTACATTAAGACCAAAACCACAGGTTGCTGATGCAACGGCCAAGGCCCCCTTGCTAAAGGGATTTCCAAATATTTTAGCTGTAAGTCCGATTACATATATAGCAAGATATGTGTAAAGATTATGAATTACTTTTATAATCATATTGTAGGTATGGGTGTGTGAGCACATCAGCATTATTGATCCAGACCATCCAGAAAAATTGCTAAGAATACTACGATGGAGGTGGCCTAACTATCATGTTGACACAGTAAAAAAAATGATAGACCGTGTAACTGCAGATAAAATTTTAGTAGATTTAATTCTGACAGAATCAGAGTTTAATTTACTACCAAACCGGCCTCAGCCATCTGAGTATCTTGAGTTGGTTGGCCAAGGATCTTTACATCAAGCCGAAGAAGAGCAACTCCAGTGTGACGATACCATAGATTGTAGTTTGTGCAAGGAAAAGGATAACAAAATTGAGAGTTTAAAGCAAGAATTATATAAAGCTTCTCAAAGTTTGGAGGAAGCTAATAAAAACCTGGCAACGGTGATAGAAGAAAAGGATAGTCTAGTAGCAGCAAAGGATATTGTGATTGTTGATATGGAAGCTATGCTTAAAGAAAAGGATCAACAAATAAGTGAACTGCGTAAAGAACGGGATACGAGTGGCAACAAGGCTGACACTATAAATTCTGACGTGGATAACAGAATTTTAACTGTAAAAGACAAAATCATAGCCGATGCCGAAAATAAGATTAAAGAGCTCCAACAAGTCATACAAAGCATATCAGGGGAGCCAAGAGCATCAGAAGGCATAGACCCAGCATCAGAAGGCATAGACCCTAATCTGCCTATAATTCCAACTAATTTTCGGGTAGGCCCCAAAAGAAAGAGAACCCAGAGAAGTTTGATATCCCAATGCACCAAAAAAAAGGCAAACAGCTTGTTCTTACTGTCGAACCAGATGCTCCTGCACCATCAAAGACAGAAAATACAAGTTCATCACAGATAGAAACACAATGTCATGAAATTAACAAGGTCAAAACCAAAATATTGAAGGTACGGTCGAGAGTAGGTAAGTTGTTATTTTAGAATCCTTAATGATATAGTATTATTTTAATTATCTCAGCAAGCAAAAACATTTTTTAAAAAGAGCAAAGATGATGTGATAGCCGATGCATTGTTGAAGCTCAGTCAGTTAAGGTAACGTAGTTGCCAACCTAAATTCTTAACCCACATGTCAACAATGGATTATTATTGGAGGTTAATGATAATTTTTTTATTTTCAATTTATTAAATACCATTGACTGTATACTTGTGTGTAGGGTGACGGTGCAACCAATATGGGCAAATGATAATTTCACCTTAGATATGCAATCTTTTATGATAATATTTGATTGGACACAATATACCAATGGGGATTGCATAAATGTTTATTGGAATATTCTTGCTAATGAAGCCAAACACTCTAACTCACCATACCACCCATCCATATTTTGTGGGGTTGGATTCCCAGTATGTCCCTTATCTCATTGTAAATTGTTTAAATTATATATTGGATGCAGTCACCATAATAGCTCTATTATTTGTATAGGACTTGTTCGGAATGATGCACGTGGATGCATTGAAACAAACTGCAAAAACAGATGACGACAAGGACATTAGATATATTTTTTATCCTCTACATAACCAAGATGATCATTGGCATCTAATGGTCATGGACCTGGAGGAATGACAAATAATTCATTATAACTCTCTTGGCACCACAGAACTTTACACTTCTGTTTTTAATCAAACTGTAAGTAACAAATTTCTTATATCCAATAATCATTGTTTATGTATTAATTACTATAGTTTGATATTTGTAGGTGTTGTTTTTTAAGGAGCTGAACTGGTCATACTATCACATATGGCATAAAGGTTTAGAACCATTCTCCGGGAGAGAGTATAAAACGATGCAAGTTATTGGCCCCACACAAAGCAAATCGTAAGTATTAGTGTATGTTCCATAATAATTCTATTTGCCTTTTCTATGATGGATTGTGCATTTGTTTTGTAGGTTGGATTGTGCCTTTTTTATAATGCGCTATGCAGAGAGTTTGATGTTCCGGAGATCTACAGACTTTGTACAATCTGATATGCGAGCTTATAGATTTAGACTTGGACACAAAATCATGTCTGACAAAAATTTTAAACTATAGAAATAGTGAACAATTGTAATAATTTATTGTAGTAATGATTTACTGTTTGTGTAACTAAAATTTATGGTGAATAAAATTATTGTAAATTAAATTTATAAGAAAGGATACCATACCAAGGCCACTTTGGGCCTGATATCCAAGTATATCAGGCCCAACGGAGGCTGATTGCATTTTAAATTTTTCCCAGCACCTATAAATATTTAAACATTTATTTGCCACCAGATTCTGAGTCCTTGCAACTCCAGAATACCACTAGCGCTGAAATGAGTCCAATCCGATGTGTCTAGGTCCATCAGTGGGTTTTGAGCAAAACCCACTGATGGCCCTCCCCTACTTGGATTTTCATGAAATCAAGTCCCCTGTGAAGGTCATGGTGGGGAGATGGTATTTATGTTGTCAAACATAATTTATACACCATGGATTACGAAGTATGGCTCCGTGCTAGTTGGCACGGAACAGTGCACACCTTTTCTTTTCTACCCTATGGAAGGTGACTATTAAAATTGATGTTATTTTATTATTTTGATCAGGCCCCTGTAAGAATGCTTGGAGTTTATATTAGGGGGAGATAGAATACTGCTTTATTAAATGATATTCATATCAGGCCCAACGGAGGCTGATTATATTTTAAATTTTTCCCAGCACCTATAAATATTTAAATTATTATATGCCACCAGATTCTGAGTCCTTGCAACTCCAGAATACCACTAGCGCTGAAATGGGTCCAATCCGATGTGTCTAGGTCCATCAGTGGGTTTTGAGCAAAATCCATTGATGGCCCTCCCCTACTTGGATTTTCATGAAATCAAGTCCCATGTGAAGGTCTTGGTGGGGAGATGGTATTTATGGTGTCAAACATAATTTATAAACCATGGATTACGAAGTATGGCTCCGTGCCAGTTGCCATTTATAAGTGCCAAGGCGACTTTGGGCCTGATATGCTTGGATATCAGCCCCACGTTGGGCCTGATATCCAAGCGTATCAGGCCCACGTTGGGCCTGATATCCAAGCATATCAGGCCCAACGGAGGCTGATTGTATTTTAAATTTTTCCCAGCACCTATAAATATTTAAATTATTATATGCCACCAGATTCTGAGTCCTTGCAACTCCAGAATACCACTAGCGCTGAAATGGGTCCAATCCGATGTGTCTAGGTCCATCAGTGGGTTTTGACCAAAACCCACTGATGGCCCTCCCCTACTTGGATTTTCATGAAATCAAGTCCCATGTGAAGGTCTTGGTGGGGAGATGGTATTTATGGTGTCAAACATAATTTATAAACCATGGATTACGAAGTATGGCTCCGTGCCAGTTGCCATTTATAAGTGTCAAGGCGACTTTGGGCCTGATATGCTTGGATATCAGGCCCACGTTGGGCCTGATATCCAACCATATCAGGCCCACGGTGGGCCTGATATCCAAGCATATCAGGCCCACGTTGGGCCTGATATCCAAGCATATCAGGCCCAACGGAGGCTGATTGCATTTTAAATTTTTCCCAGCACCTATAAATATTTAAACATTTATTTGCCACCAGATTCTGAGTCCTTGCAACTCCAGAATACCACTAGCGCTGAAATGGGTCCAATCCGATGTGTCTAGGTCCATCAGTGGGTTTTGACCAAAACCCACTGATGGCCCTCCCCTACTTAGATTTTCATGAAATCAAGTCCCCTGTGAAGGTCATGGTGGGGAGATGGTATTTATGCTGTCAAACATAATTTATACACCATGGATTACGAAGTATGGCTCCGTGCCAGTTGGCACGGAACAGTGCACACCTTTTCTTTTCTACCCTATGGAAGGTGACTATTAAAATTGATGTTATTTTATTATTTTGATCAGGCCCCTGTAAGAATGCTTGGAGTTTATATTAGGGGGAGATAAAATACTGCTTTATTAAATGATATTCATATCAGGCCTAACGGAGGCTGATTGTATTTTAAATTTTTCCCAGCACCTATAAATATTTAAATTATTATATGCCACCAGATTCTGAGTCCTTGCAACTCCAGAATACCACTAGCGCTGAAATGGGTCCAATCCGATGTGTCTAGGTCCATCAGTGGGTTTTGAGCAAAACCCACTGATGGCCCTCCCCTACTTGGATTTTCATGAAATCAAGTCTCATGTGAAGGTCTTGGTCGGGAGATGGTATTTATGGTGTCAAACATAATTTATAAACCATGGATTACGAAGTATGGCTCCGTGCCAGTTGCCATTTATAAGTGCCAAGGCGACTTTGGGCCTGATATGCTTGGATATCAGGCCCACGTTGGGCCTGATATCCAAGCGTATCAGGCCCACGTTGGGCCTGATATCCAAGCATATCAGGCCCAACGGAGGCTGATTGTATTTTAAATTTTTCCCAGCACCTATAAATATTTAAATTATTATATGCCACCATATTCTGAGTCCTTGCAACTCCAGAATACCACTAGGGCTGAAATGGGTCCAATCCGATGTGTCTAGGTCCATCAGTGGGTTTTGACCAAAACCCACTGATGGCCCTCCCCTACTTGGATTTTCATGAAATCAAGTCCCATGTGAAGGTCTTGGTGGGGAGATGGTATTTATGGTGTCAAACATAATTTATAAACCATGAATTACGAAGTATGGCTCCGTGCCAGTTGCCATTTATAAGTGCCAAGGCGACTTTGGGCCTGATATGCTTGGATATCAGGCCCACGTTGGGCCTGATATCCAAGCATATCAGGCCCAACGGAGGCTGATTATATTTAAAAATTTTCCCAGCACCTATAAATATTTAAACATTTATTTGCCACCAGATTCTGAGTCCTTGCAACTCCAGAATACCACTAGCGCTGAAATGGGTCCAATCCGATGTGTCTAGGTCCATCAGTGGGTTTTGACCAAAACCCACTGATGGCCCTCCCCTACTTGGATTTTCATGAAATCAAGTCCCCTGTGAAGGTCATGGTGGGGAGATGGTATTTATGCTGTCAAACATAATTTATACACAATGGATTACAAAGTATGGCTCCGTGCCAGTTCCCATTTATAAGTGTCAAGGCGACTTTGGGCCTGATATGCTTGGATATCAGGCCCACGTTGGGCCTGATATCCAAGCGTATCAGGCCCACGGTGGGCCTGATCTGCATATCCAAGCCTGATATCCAAGCATATCAGGCCCAACGGAAGCTGATTGCATTTTAAATTTTTCCCAGCACCTATAAATATTTAAATTATTATTTGCCACCAGATTCTGAGTCCTTGCAACTCCAGAATACCACTAGAGCTGAAATGGGTCCAATCCGATGTGTCTAGGTCCATCAGTGGGTTTTCACCAAAACCCACTGATGCCCCTCCCCTACTTGGTTCTACCTGAAATCACGTTCCCTGTGAAGTTCTAACTGGGAAGATGGTATATTTGGTGTCAAAACGTATTTATACCCATTTCTAATAAGGTATTGCTCCGTGGCAGTTAGCACGGAACCTAGTGACGTGCTCTGGAAACCTCCGTTGGTCCGAGCCTATTTGATTTTTTAAACAATCCCAACCGTTACCATGATTTCAGTTTTGAGAAGATAGAAATGGTGCGCATTACAACTTATATACATTGTCTCTTTCCACTGATAAGCACCAGCATTGCATTTTGTATTTTGTGATTTATATTTCTGACTAATCACTATGCAATATTATTAATATTCCAGTGACAGTTTCTAATCTTCTCATACACTACATACCACCGTATTATACAACAAAGACTACATACAAAGATATTAAAAGTCCTACACTACGTAATAATTGCATTTACAATCTATAAAAGTTTTTGCCTTACAAGACTGGATATTTAATCCAATGTTTGAAAATATTTATCCCTCAAAATTGCTACCATTACATCAATTCTAATCTTTTTCATGTCTCCTTGTTTGAAGTCCATCTTCATATCATATAAGATACATCGAATGTATTGCATCACAAAGAAGCCACAGTCAACACTGTAAAGAACAACAACATTTTAATTGTCAATAATTTTTTATCAATTATTTATATTCACACCTTGTGCTCGATTTACCTTGCTTGTTGTTGTGGACATTCAATTGTGCGAGAGACCCATCTATCAAACGGATAATGCCTTTCCAAGTTTGGATGAATAGCAGCAACGTGCTCACGACTATATAATTTAAAATCTGATACCTGAACATTGAAGAGGAAATTTTCATTTTCCATCAACTAGCATTTATATTAAAATACAAACAATATCATTATTATTAGATGCTCACCGCTGCTTCAAATTCATATTTGTATTTACTTCCACTTGCAAGAGAATTGTACTGATTGAACGTCATTGATTTGGTGTCCACCACCAGCAAGTGGAAGTGTGCATTATCACTGCACAAAGGTATAAATATATACCTTACCTCTTCATCTCGTCTATCCGTCTTTATCATGTGTTCGAAGGCAAACTTACTTGACGATTTCATTAATGACTACAAATATGCAAAGTCATACATACATAACCAACTAATAAAAAGAATTCTATTTTTAACTATAATCAAATCAATTCCTTACTGTGAAGAATGTTGAACAATATATTGACTTGTTGTATGTGCTTCCAGACGGGAATGCCCCCCTAAATAAAATTTTACAATACGTATCGATTACATCCCCTCTTGTCAACATTTCTCCATTCACACCAGATAAAAGGGAATACAAATTTAAACAAAAGGGTGGTTCCTCCCAAACTATATCATTTGTAAACCTACAAAGTAAACAAATCACAGATTATTTTTACAAATTCCTTTTTGATAACCTTAGCCCAAATATGTAATCAGATATGCATATATTATACTTTACTATTCAACTATTTCATTTACGTACTTCATTTCCTCTAAGGCTTTTAACAAGTACGCCACCTCTTCGTCTTGTTTTTTTTTCTTGGAAGACTTAAATTGCTTCTTGACATACTATGCATACAAACAAAAAAGCCAATTAGATAATCCATTATATCTAACAAATTGCAAAGAAATTTGCATATATCATCTTACAGCAATTGCTTGTTTCCTCATTTTGTCATATTTGGCAAACATTTCTACATCCTTGTCTGCCTCTTCATCAGATTTATCTTCCATCATTTGTACAATATTAATTTCTTCTTCCATTTCATCCAAACCTATTTTTCCTTTCCCCTTGCCCACAACAACATATTCTTTGACAAATTTTTTTCCTTCTCCTATACTTGTAACTTTTTCCGCAGGCTCACTTATATGTATATTTCTACGCTGCCTCTTAGGTAAAGTTTTGAGCCATAATGGACTATCAATTGGAGTATCCCTGTAATCATAGCGACTTCTGTCACGTCCTCTCCTACTTCTTGTTGTAACACCTACAGGTTCAATTTGAGGATCGTCTACAGGCTCGCTATATTGAGATTCCATGCTTTTTTTTTTCAACTATTTTAAGTAACTCTTTCACCCTCTCCTTCAATTGCATGTTCTCCATTGTTAGCTCTTTATTTATGTTTGCTTGCATAATGCAATTACAACAATCCTTATTAATCTGCCTTCCTCCTACACTCACTTCAATTTGTGATGCCTCCATTGCATGTGGACTGTCCTCAACGCCAGCAAGGTTCTCAACCAATGATCTTTCATCTTGGTTAGGGATTAGGTTAATCACAACCTGTAAGAATATTAAACCACATGTTTAAACCATACTTTTTTATCAAACTATAGTCAAAGTATTCTAAATTTACCTCTTCAGATGAAACTTGGTTAATCATTTCTCTCACCTTACTAATATGTGAAGGAATATTCCTCCACTTATTTATTCTGGCTCCTTTTATTTTGTATGGTTTTTGGATTGGAACATGCTCCAAAAACCATGCCTGATTCACCATGACAAGGGTTAACTATTTTATAATTGATCGCAAAATATTAAAAATTTTCACACAAATTAAACACTTACTGCCAAAAGACCAGCAAATCCCTTTAGGTAAGGGAGGTTGGTGTTAGCATGTTTTGTCTCAGTTGATGAAAATATGTCCCCAATCTTAGGTAATTGTGGAGTCATAAATTCATGGATTGATTCAACCCAGTTGAATCTATCAAGATTCTCAAAATCATCTACTATATCTATAAGACTTAACGGGACCTTATATGTACTAGAAGAAAATAAGACACAAACAAATATATACAAAATATAGAATTTGCAAAATAATAAAACATCATCTTCGACTTCAACGCGATTGCCATAAAATTTAAGCAACTCCTCAATTCTTGATCTAGTAGCTTCTTTTTTGTTTGAGAAGTAAGTTAGAAAAAGGTCACTGGATGCTTTAGCTGAATCAATCGGAATTGAAGCTCCTCGGTCTGCAATACCGAGCAGCAATGAAACGTCTCCTCTTGTGAAGCAAACCGGAACACCTGACCAAGTTAAATTATTATTAGAATTCTACCAACACATACAAAAGTATTAGGAACACCGTGGACATGATACAATGTCATATCAAGAACTGATACTCCATCGTATCAGGCCCACGTCCGGCCTGATAAGATGCCGTATCAGGCCCACGTTGGGCCTGATAAGATGCCGTATCAGGCCCACGTTGGGCCTGATACGATGCCGTATCAGGCCCACGTTGGGCCTGATACGGCATCGTATCAGCCCCAAGTTTAGCAAACGCTTAAATTTTACCATACAACTACTTTGTAATTAAAATACAAATTTATAAATTGTACCTGAGAATCTAAAGGTTTGACTACTTGAATCTCAATTTTCAAATATATTTACCAAAATCCCACGGATGTGCTGCATATCTTCTATGTCCAAAAAAATACGAAAGGGTGACTGTTTGATCAGCATTATGTGTCGGTCATGTAAAATAACACCGCCTCCATGCGTTCCTTTCTTCGTGGATGGTTGAAAAAAACTTTTAAAGTGACCGAGGACACTGTTCCAATGCAGTTTCTGTCCAACATCAACTGAACCCTATACTTTATAAAAAAAAAAAAATTAAATCATACTAGTTCAGCTTCTCAATATCACAGAGTTTGTAAAATGATAACCTTTACAGCTAATTGATGTGGCCAGGATGATGATTCGCCCGATCGACGTCTTTGCGCCATTATGATACTAGCTGATTAATGTAATGTAAACCCTAGAATCCTTCACTGATGGCTCACGAACACTCTTGGTTTTTAATTAAACTGAAATGCTAGCTAGATGGCGCTTGAGAAAAACTCGAATTGATGGCTCAAGAACACTAAACTAGGGTTTCACAAGACCGAGCTGCACTCGCATGTCACGAAGGAGGGAGGTACCCTAATGATCGTTTTTTTTTAATATCTAAGTTTTTTAAAAATGTGGTTCGGATGCCTGGGAATTGATGACTGATCAGAGGTGTTGGTTGGTGGTAGGGTTATATTCGGTAATATACATCACTTACCTGCGCCTTTTGGTAAATACAAAACTGTGATGCGTTTTTTGGTAAATACATTAACTGTAGTACGCCTTTTGGTAAATTGCCGCTTTTATTATGATATATTTAATGATGCATTAGATTTTAAGTTGGAAGAGTTAAACTCTAAATTCAGGTATGAAACAATACAACTTCTTATGCTTAGCTTTGCTTTGGATCCAAGAGGTAATTTTAAATGGTTCGACATTGACAATATTTATATTTTTGCTAAGAAGTATCATCTTGAGGACTTCACAAAATAGGAAATGAATTATATGAGGTGTCAGCCACAATATTATGAGCTCGATGTAGTTTGTCATGAGAATTTTCAAAAAATATCCACTATCTGTAAATTGTGTTGAGGTTATTTGAAATAAAAAAGTTGCAATACTATAATTTGATCTACAAGTTGATCCGTCTAGTTTTAACTTTGCTTATTTCCATGACAACTACAGAGCATGCATTTTAGACTGTGAAGTTTGTTAAAACAATTCTTCATAATAATATGAGAGAGGATTTTCTAAGTGATTATCAATATTGAGAGAGAGTTTTGTCAAGTATTGACTTAGAATCTATTATTGATGAATATTATACTTTGAAGAATCATAAACCACAACTTTAATACTATGTGTATCTCTATACGGATCATCTTTGTATCTTTTAGTTAAGAAATATTTAATTTGATCATCAACATTGAATAATTAATTTTAGAGATATTCATTTTATTTAAAGTTAGTTAATTTTCTTACTGAAAATGATGGAGATATAAAAGATTACATTGTCAAATTTATTGAAAATTTTCTAATCTTAGAAGTTCCATAGCAAAGTATTGAAAATTTTATTAATGAGAAGCTTTTTGATATTACAATGAACATATATTTTACTTATGCTTTTAGTTATTATGTATTATTTTATTTGTGAAATGTTTTTATCTCAGGTACATTATAATTTCTGACTCTGTCCTCACATGGATTTATATTTCCAAATGTTGTTAACGACTATGATCATAGGGAGTTGGAGATTGATTTTTTTAACTATAGTTAAGTGACTGATTTTGCTAAAAGGATTTCTTAGACATTTTTTATCCATGTTTGATGTTGAAGATCAATACCAACCCGTTAACGGATAAGAATAAAAATATAGGTAGGAGTATTTTTTTTCTCATTCAATGGATAAGATTTAATAGATAGAAATTAGAATGTGTGGTTGAGACTATTTCTCTCATTCAATAGATAGAATTTAATTGATAAGAATTAAAATGTATGGTTGAGAGTATTTCTCTCATCCAATGGATAGAGATAGAATTTCTTGGTAGATAGAATTTAGTTTTCTGATCAACTATGTATCTTGTATGGTGAGTACTATAAATACTCCCCCTGCATTCTTGTTTTATCATCCAACGAAAAATAAAAGTATAGAGTCTTCAAGTTGAAAGTTATTCTTCATCTTCCTTTTCTTTTCATCTCTAAAATTGTGAGTGATCCTCAAAAGTGTTGTAGTGTCTTTGAAGTGTGAATATGATACAAGTAATTTATTTACTTGTTTATAGTCCAATTTTTTTTTTCTCAACAATTAGTATCAGAGTTGAACGATCAGAGATTGTTCTTGGTGGAGTTATCTTGAATCGTGAGGAGGTTTATATTGTACAAGGTTGTTAATCAAACTTGTTCGGTATAATCAAAATCTTTCCGACACGATGGGCGACCTTCAAGTAGTAGGAGGAGTCAAGAAACTCAACAACAAAAACTACAACACGTGGACAACATGTATGGAGTCCTACCTACAAGGTCAGGATCTTTGGGAGGTTGTTAGTGGTAGTGAAGTCATGCAACCAGCAGAAGATGCTAATGGCATCTTGCGAAAATGGAGGATCAAAGCAGGTAAAGCAATGTTTGCTTTAAAAATCACAATTGAAGAAGAAATGTTGGAGCACATCCGAGATGCCAAAACACCAAAGGAAGTATGGGATACCTTTGTTACACTCATTTCAAAGAAGAATGATGCAAGATTGCAACTCTTGGAGAATGAGCTACTAGCAATAGGGTAACGTGACAAAACGATTGCCCAATACTTTCACAAGGTAAAGTTGATATGTCGCGAAATTTCAGAATTAGACCCAACAGCTCCTATTGGGAAAACCAGGATAAAGAGAATAATTATCCATGGTTTGAAACCAGAATATCGAGGATTTGTTGCTGCTATACAAGGATGGCCAACACAACCATCACTTCTTGAGTTTGAAAATTTACTTGCAGGCCAAGAAGTTATGGCTAAGCAAATGGGAGCAGTCTCGCTAAAGGGTGAGGAGGAAGCACTCTACACCAATAAAAGTAAGGGCAGCTTCAAACGACATGCTGGTGATGGATCTAAAAAGGATGGTGACAAAGTAAAGAATTATCAAGGCAATGAAGGGCATCATCCAAGAAGAGCCCCACAGAATCATGTCAATAATAGAAAGTTTATTGGCAAGTGTTACAACTGTGGGAAGGTGGGCCACATGACAAAAGATTGCTGGGCCAAGAAAAAGTTTGTTCAGAGTAATACTGCTACCTCCAATCCTAAGGAGAATAGCGAAGATGACTAGGATGTTGAAGCCTTGTTCGCTGCAGAGGAAAATGAAGTAGCTTTTACAACAATGTCAGACAAGATTAACTACAAAAATGATTGGATCGTAGATTCAGGCTGCTCAAATCACATGACAGGTGATAAAGAAAAGCTATAAAATTTGTCTGAATATAAGGGAGCTCGTATGGTGGTGACAGCCAACAACTCAAGGTTACCAATAGCTCACATTGGTAAGACAATAATTACGCTCCGATATAATTCTAACCAGGTGTTACTTCAAGATGTCTATCATGTCCCAGGAATGAAGAAAAATTTATTATCTGTGTCTCAACTAACATCATCAGGTCACTATATTCTATTTGGTCTTGAAGATGTAAAGGTATATCAAAATCTCAAAATATCAGAAACACCGATAATGGAGGGGCAACGACTAGAGTCGGTCTATGTGATGTCAGCAGAGTCTGCATATATAGACAAGACAAGGAAAAGTGAAACATCAGACATATGACATATGAGATTAGGTCATGTTAACTATTCCAAGTTAAACATGATGATGATGAAGTCAATGCTTAAGGGGCTTCCTCAACTAGACATATGAATAGACACGGTATATGCGGGATGTCAATATGGTAAAGCACACCAATTACCATATCAAGAGTCAAAGTTTAAAGCAAAGGAACCATTAGAGTTAGTCCACTCTGATGTATTCAAACCTGTTAAGCAACCATCAATCGGCGGTATGCGGTACATGGTGACATTCATTGATGACTTCTCAAGGTATGTCTAGATCTTATTTATGAAAGAAAAATCTGAAACATTTTCCAAGTTTAAAGAGTTCAAACAGTCAGTCAAAGGAGAATTGGGAACAAAGATCTATTGTCTACGCACAGACAACGGGGGAGAATATATCTCAAGAGAGTTCTCCCAATACTTAAGAGAAAGTCGAATATACCATCAGTACACATGTGCCAACACACCACAGCAGAATGATGTAGCAGAAAGAAAGAACCGACATCTTGCAGAAGTTTGTCGGAGTATGTTGCACGACAAGAATGTACCTGGACGGTTTTGGGCTGAAGCAATGAGGACTGCAGCTTTTGTCACTAACAAACTTCCTCAACCAAGGTTAGAATTCATTTCACCTTTTGAGAAATTATGGAACAAAAAACCTACAGTTAGCTACTTTCGAGTACTTGGTTGCGTATGTTATGTATTTGTTTCTGATCACTTACGAACCAAGTTCGACAAGAAAGCTATTAGATGTATCTTTGTGGAATATGATAGCCAAAGAAAGGGGTGAAAATGTTGCGATCCAACAAGTGGAAGATGTTACACTTCACAAAATGTAGTGTTTGATGAAGCATCTTCTTAGTGGAATCCCGTTAAAGAGGTGTTGCCAGATTCTAAAGACCTCGAAGACAAATTGCAACAAAAGATGAGAGAGCATATTGTTCAACTTCAACCAAGTTTAGATAAATCAGGAGATCAAAATGACAATGATATTGAACGAGGAGTGGCTCAGAGTCCTTGGCAAACTGGCATATATCAACAACCAAATGAAGAAGAGAGACCTAGTGAAATGGAAGAATCAACTCCACAATCTCAACTTCGAAGGTCAATCAGAACACGAAGGCCAAATCCAAAATATGTCAATGCAGCCATAGTTGAAGAAGCAACAGAGCCTGAGACATTTGAAGAAGCATCCCAAAGTCCTGAGTGGGTGATACTATGAAAGAAGAGATTGATGCACTGCAGCAAAATCAAACTTGGGATCTCATACCAAAACCAAGAGATGTGAAACCCATTTCTTGCAAGTGGGTTTTCAAAACAAAGCGCTGTCCAGATGAGTCAATTGAGAGGAACAAGGCACGATTGGTAGCTCATGGTTTCTCTCAATAGTATGGACTAGACTATGATGAAACATTTAGTCCAGTGGCAAAACTTACAACTGTACGAATCCTTCTTGCACTTGCAGCCAACAAAGACTGGAATCTATGGCAGATGGATGTGAAGAATGCTTTTCTTCATGGAGAATTGGATCGGGAAATTTATATGATCCAACCAATAGGTTTTCAGAACCAACATCATCCTGAATATGTGTGTAAGCTACGGAAAGCACTCTACGGATTGAAACAAGCACCCAGAGCGTGGTATGGTAAAATTACTGAATTTCTAACTCAAAGTGGTTATTTAATAACATCTACAGATTCCATCTTATTTATCAAAACAAATAAAGGAAAATTAGCTATCGTATTAGTATATGTGGATGACCTAGACATAACAGGCGATGACAAAGAAGAAATTCTTCAAACAAAGGAGAATTTATCAGTTCGCTTTCAAATGAAAGAACTTGGACAACTTAAGCATTTTCTTGGTTTAGAGATTGATTGCACACAAAATGGAATATTTCTTTGTCAACAAAAATATTCCAAAGACTTGTTGAAAAAGTTTGGAATGCTCGAATGCAAGCCGATCTCGACACCCATGGAGCCAAATATTAGAATGTGTTCACATGAAGGGAAAAGTTTAGAAGATGCAACTATGTATCAACAATTGGTAGGTAGTCTCATCTACTTAACCTTAACTCGACCTGATATTTCTTATGCAGTTAGTGTGATAAGTCGGTATATGCAAAATCCAAAGAAGCCTCATTTAGAAGCAACTCGACGAATATTAAGATATGTAAATAGCACAACTGGTTATGACCTTTTATACAAAAGAAATGAAGACTACAAGTTAGTTGGCTACTGCGATGCTGACTATGCAGGAGATTGTGACATAAGAAGATCAACAACTGGTTATGTATTCAAGCTTGGTTCTGGAACAATCTCGTGGTGCAGCAAAAGACAACCAACTGTATCATTGTCAACTACTGAAGCTGAGTATCGAGCAGCAGCAATGACAGCTCAAGAGAGCACATGGATAATACAACTAATGAATAATCTACATCAACCAGTAGATTATGCAGTTCTAGTATATTGTGACAATCAATCAGCAATTCGTTTGGCAGAAAATCCAATCTTTCATGCAAGAACTAAGCATGTTGAAGTTCATTATCATTTTATCAGAGAAAAGGTTCTGCAAGGAGAAATTGAGATGAGACAAATCAGTACAAATGATCAAGTTGCGGACGTGTTTACAAAAGGATTAAACGCCAACAAATTTAAGATGTTCCGTTATCAACTCAGCACAGTACAAAGGGTTGGTGTTGAGGGGGAGTGTTGAAGATCAATACCAACCCGTTAACGGATAAGAATAAAAATATAGATGGGAGTATTTTTTTCTCATTCAATGGATAAGATTTAACAGATAGAAATTAGAATGTGTGGTTGAGAGTATTTCTCTCATTCAATAAATAGAATTTAATTGATAAGAATTAAAATGTATGGTTGAGAGTATTTCTCTCATCCAATGGATAGAGATAGAATTTCTTGGTAGATAGAATTTAGTTTTCTGATAAACTATGTATCTTGTATGGTGAGTACTATAAATACTCCCCCTGCATTCTTGTTTCATCATCCAACGAAAAATAAAAGTATAGAGTCTTCAAGTTGAAAGTTGTTCTTCATCTTCCTTTTCTTTTCATCTCTAAAATTGTGAGTGATCCTCAAAAGTGTTGTAGTGTCTTTGAAGTGTGAATATAATACAAGTAATTTATTTACTTGTTTATAGTCCAGTTTTTTTTCTCGACATTTGAGTCTCACATTTCTTATCCGTCCAGAGCCAAACCGGAGGAGGTAAATCACGAGTAGCTACTAGCCCTTGGAATAGTCATCGACGCATGATGGAAATATTTACCTCGACTATGCTAAGATTCGAATCCCATACCTCAAGTCGACAGCACCTCATGCATTAACCACTAGACCGTCCTGAGAGGATTTGAGTCTCATATTTTAAGGTGACACATGAGGTTGTAAATTGATAAGGGGATTTTTTTTTGACTTAATTCAATCATCTAGTAGATTGATTAGTTAACTATTACGAGGGTTTGGGGAACAAAATATAACTTTGAACAAGATCTAATATATTGCACTGCTCCACTTTTTTCCCTGTTGATTGCTTCTACATTTTTGGGTTTATTTTTGTTTGTTTTTAACAATGTTTTTTTTTCTTTCTTTTCACAAATTTTTTATTAATTTTATTTTTTAAGACTAAAATATATAATGTATAACTAGATTACAAAATATAAAAATCAGGTTAACTAAGACTTGAGCTTCCCATGAATGAAAATGGTTTGCAACATGGATGACCTTTAATGACAATACATGAGGACAATGTCCTTGAAAGGTTAATGTGATTTAGGGGCTTTGCTTGTCAAGTTTTCAGGTGACTGATTTAATCCTATGATAATTTTTCATCGACTATTAGATAAATTTGAAAGTGTAAGTGACTCTTGCTCAATGATTAATGCCCCGGATTTTTCATCTCATTAAAAAAAAATATCCTATAGTACATCATAATTGAGATTTAAATGGTGTATACTTAGAAAACTACTTGAATGCCTTACTGTTAGACCATGGTCCAGGAGCTTGCCATAAGTTTGTTGAACACTGAGAGGGATGACAATTCACAAAGACAAGAAGGCAAGAGAGTTTGATTAGAATCCAATTAAAGGTGAGAAGTGATGGATGAGGATGCCACTAAAGATTCAGGATGATGAAAAAACTAGCATTGAGATTGGAACACCACACTTTGATATTAATTGACACAACCGAACCACACTTATGATGAAGTCACGGAGGTCAAGTTGTTGATGAGTACTTGACACGACTATGTTGATTGATATGCTTGATGGATGAAAGCTCAAGAACAAAGTGAACTTAAAGGTGATTAATAAAGGTTAAGACAAAAGTAAACTTGGAGGGGTTAATGCATGAGACCAAAGGTTCCTAAGGAGGTGGATTATAAGACAAGAAACATGTGTTTGTTGGTTCAATAGCCTCATAGCACTAGATTGAGGCAAACTCATGGAAGGCAAGGATGAGATAAAGTAAGTTGGCCGGAAGGCTCGATGCAGCCAAGGAATTGAAGGTTTGACAAAGTGGACTAAAGGGTTATGAGAAATTGTGAGTGAATGGAAGTGGATCCGTTCGATTGGATATTTGAGCAATAATCTAAATGGTTTCAATAAAAAAGTAGTAAGGATGTTATCTTTGCAATTCAGTCGAATGGGGATGCTTTTAATTTCACAAGATTCAAGTAAAAGTAGCTACAATAGAGAGACAAAGGGACCTCGATATGTAACTCTCATACAACTCGATAGATTTCAACAACTTCTAGAACTCTAAAAGATTCTTGTAGGTTTCAACTCTCAGTTACTTTTTTTCCCCTCCCTGTTCTACTTATGATTTGAGGAGATCAATAATGAATTCTCTTTGTACTATCATAACTTGTATCATGTCTACAAGATTTCTCCACCTTCTAAAATGTAGAAAATTTATGTGTAGTGATTTTCGAAGAGTAAGACTAAAGGTTTAACAGTGACATATATACCTTACAACTCACACTTCTAACAAAGTTTATTTTTCCCCTTGTATACTCAAGAGGTGTTTGATTGAAGAGTTTGGGAATAAAGGAATATAATGATAGTAAAAGATGATGTTTGGATTGTGGATTTGAGAATGATAATTTGAGAATGATTTCTAAATTTATGGGAATCAATTAAACCTATATAATTAGGTGGATTTCATTTTCATTCTCATTCTTATTATATCTTATCATCAACTCATATTCATAGTCATTTCCATCATTTAACCAAACGTCATTTCAAATTTTTTTTTTATGTCTAATAGCAATAACTGTGCAAACTCAGTCTCTCACTGTTTGCTTTGATTACATGAATAAACTAACTGTGCAAACCCTAGAATTAGATCTCTGACCAATGCTTAGTCCGTACAAATGTTGTAGATTGATCAGTCTAATCTCAATTTGGCTCCACAGTTCTTTCTATCCACTGAACTTGGAACACTTAATGATACATGCACAACATTATTCAAATCAATCTATAAAATGTCTTAATTTTCACACTAATCAGGCAAAAGAAGTGACAAATATACTACTCTTCAGATCTAAAAGAGTTCTTCATTGATTCAGCAAAAATGAGATTTTTTTTGCTTTTTTGCTTGCATGAACTTAATCCAACCAAATGAAGGGTTATGAGAGCATCAAGCATGCATCTATGGTGTGTGAGTTGCATGAACTTGAATGGATCATTACTCCCTTATTTCTTAACCAATTCTCATGATTTCGAGTTCTAAGGATTCTTCTGTTACTCTATTTTAACATGAAACAAAAATCTTTGCATAAGGATCTCTGTAGTTCTCTCTGAAGCTCTTGAACTCTGACAAACTCACACAAAGGTCTTGATTCGACCTATGCGCGTTCAAAATTCAATTTATCACTGATAACTCAACCGATTCTCCTGAGTCCAGATTCGTTTGAAAGCCAAGTTCAAGAGCTGTAGAGTGATGGGAATTTTGGGGAATTTACTTGAATATTTCTTGAGTTATTGTCCTGCAAAAGTGAGAAAAGAAGCACACTCTATCCAAGCTCAAACGCCCTGCCCACCTAACTACAAGCCGGCCGCTTGCCTTAACTCCATCTCAACCGTTGGTAGCACCCCATCCGAGGGATCACATTTGAAGGCAGCTGGGGTAGCGATCCGTGGGAACAATCCGTGGGCCAATCAGCTTTCGTCGTTCTCCCTTCAGGCGTATATTTAAATCCTTCCTCCTCCGGCATCTTAACCATCTCTTCAATCAACCCCCAGATCTGAGTCTTAGCTCCGTCCAAGTACCAGAGTTCCGGGCATGGCGCAGGAGGAGGTAGAAGTCGCCCCGGCGGTCGGTGAAACCTTGGTCGATCCTTCCAGTGCTGAAGCCCCGGCGGAAGGCGGCGCGGAGGCTGTGGACGCGCATCCGGCCGCCGATGTCAATCCTCCCAAGGAAAAGGAGCCCAAGCCTAGGAAGAAGCCGTCAGGCCCCCGAAAGCTCTCCTCACACCCGCCCTACGCTGAGGTAACAATAGTGTCTCCCTCATCGATTGGATCTTGCTTTAGGATAAATCTCGATTGTGAGTTTCTGGTCGGGATATGTAGATGATTACCGAGGCGATCGTGACGTTGAAGGAGCGTGCTGGATCGAGCCAGTACGCGATCGGCAAGTACATCGAGGACAAGCAGAAGGATCACCTTCCTGGGAACTTTCGGAAGATCCTCCTCAGCCAGCTGAGGAGGCTCGTAGCTGCTGAAAAGTTGAAGAAGGTAAAGAATTCGTACAAGCTCTCCGGTGCTCCGGCCGCATCTTCCTCTGCTGCCCCGGCCAAGCCAAAGGCAAAGCCAAAGTCCAAGTCGAAGCCGAAGCCGAAGCCTAAGCCTAAAACCGTCACGAAGAAACCCAAAGCGAAGCCTGCTACAGCCAAACCCAAGGCTAGCCCGGCAGCGGCCAAGTCCAAGTCGAATCCTGCGACGGCCGCCAATCCCAAAGCCAAGTCGGCGCCTGCTGCTAAAACAAAATCTAATTCGCAACCAAAGGCGAAGGCTAAGCCAGCAAAGGCTGGTAAGTCCAAGGTGCAGTCTGCTCCGCCAGCGGCGAACACGAAGGTTAAGCCTAAAGCACCAGCCGCGGCCAAACCTAAGCCGAAGCCTAAGCCAAAGTCTACGGCCGCAAAGTCCAAGCCAGCCGTGACACGATCGAAAGCCAAGTCCCCTGCACCGCCTTCTAGGGCGCCAAAGACGACGAAGGGCACACCTTCGAAGAAGCCAGCGCCGCCGAAGAAGGCTCCGGCCGCATCCAAGAGGAAGGCGGCTGCGCCACCGGCGAAGAAAGCTCCGGCGAAGAAGGCGAGGAAGTAGTCCGATGATTTTAGTTGTTTTATTTTTCTTTTGTTATGTCTTTGTCGAAGTGGCAGTTTATGTATATCTGGCCAAGTGTTAAGGGTACGATAATGATGTCGAAGGTTCGTTGTATCGTATTAGTTAGAAGAAAGAGAGTTTAGCCCTCCGCTTACTGTAGGAGGGGATGTGTTATCTCTGTTCGTTGTGCTGGGTACCGACCGTCTCTCGGGATTGTTGAGAATTGACGTGGTCAGTCTTTCAAGACGACGGTTAATGAGAGAAGCTTCTTTGGGGTTTTGATTAATAGAGTTGGTCCAGCAAACAAATAGGAGCTTAGCCATGAGAGTGATAAGAGCATCCATATTGGGAAATGGGAGCTCCTTGTCTACGAACATCATTCTCCAATCTCCGACAAATATTGAATTGAGTCAGCCATTAACCTTAGTCGTATGTCATTCAAGTCCTTATACAACTTATTCATATATCATGTACACGTAAATATGGCCCCCACGGGCGGGATCAACCGGTTATGACATGGTATTCTTGCAACATGGGTCGGGAGGTCGAAGGTCTGCGGCAGCAATTGCGATAACATCAATATCTGTCCGTGCTAAACACCTTCGACCGCCATGTCATCGCCGGGCCCGTATTCACCGTGATTTACTCCCTCTCATACTCGTGGGGCAGGGGTGAGGGGGCCGCTGGGCGGCGGGACCCGCCTTTTTGCAACATGTACACGTAAATATGAGTTAAACACGGCTAATTTGATTAAAATTATACTAATTGTTAAGATCTCAGATTCAAGTAAACTAGGGTAAAGAGGAATCAACCTACAAATAAAAGAGTTATGTTATTGCTAATGACTTAGCAATGTTACATAAACAAAATTAGCAGTGGAAATAAAATATAAGTGAGGGAAAGCATTCCAAAAAGCTAACACCCCTTAATGTGGTTCAAAATCCTTGGTCCTATCTTATGGCTTATAATTTCTCAATGAAGATAGAGAAATATCTTACAACAAGAACTTTACTATCTTTCTCCTTCATAGATAACATCCAGAGATAGAGAAATATCTTAGAGGATTGGGATAAGAGTACAAGAGATCAAGCTTAATGGAATGTACAATTTATATTTCGCAATATTCAAATTCTTCCCTTGTTTCTCCTTTATAGACTTCAATCTTGATCGGCTTCAATTATTTTCAATTGTTTTGTCATTGATCACTTGATTATATGCACCATTAGTCAACTATTTTCTTGATCAATTCTAATGGCAGTCTTCCAATGATTATCTTAATCGATTGATCCACTATAGCCCCTAGGTCATTTGACTATTGCATCACTTAATAGGTCAGATCAATGAGCACTAGTTTTCTCATTGTAATATTTGTCAACTAGAACCCAACATTAGTATATTAAACACAATTCAACTTATGCATGTATTTCATGCATAGGTTTCAGTATTATTTATCATGCATTTTATTTCATTGCATGAGCATATTTGACCTACATTTATCAATTTTGTATTATTTTTATCTTTTGTTGGAAGATCTATTTTTTACATTTTTTTATTGATAGAATACAAATTCGAAGCTTAAATAGAAACAAAAGGTTTGATTTCTTTGCATGATGCACAATCTAGGCATGATTGTGCATCATTTCATGATCATCTCAAGTTTCTATGAGGCCCTAGGCAAAAAAAAAAACATTTAGGCCTTTAATAATTTTTTTTAAAAAAATTTTCCCTCACCTTTTTTCATCCGGACTTGGGACCGACAATGGTGGGTTAATTTTTTTTTTAAAAATAAAATATTAATTTAAAATAAATTTTTATTTAAAATTTAGTTTTCTAACTTTTTGAGATGTAAAATTATTAATTAAAATTTTATATTCTGAGTTTTGATAATTTTTTTTAATTGATAAAATTGCTAGATTATTTAATCTTTCTTGAGATATTGTTAAACGTAAATAAGACTATTAATTTTAATTTTGAAAAACTTCTTTATGTTGAAGCTACACTAACAGGTATAATTAATAATATTTTATAAACTACCCATGCCTTAGGAAAAGAATTTAAATTTTTTTATAAGGTTCCATACCTCAAGTGCGGTTTTTAATTCTGGATTTATTATTTTTTTAAAAACTTTTAATTCTAAAAACAAATTTAAACCATCAATATCAAATAACATGTCATGTGTTAAAAAGTTTCCAAGATTTAAACATTTTATTTTTAAAAACTCATCATCAAGCAATTTTAACTTTTGCACATCATATAAAAAATTAAAATTATCTTCATATATTTTAAATTGTTCAAATCTACTTTGAAGGGAAGAAATGACATAATCAATAATATAACTAAAGAATTTGCTTCACTTTTTGTTTTAGGATCATCACTAGTTTCTGCAAATTTATATAAAGCTTCTTTTATCTGTGGAGCTTGATATTTTATTGCTTTAACGCTTTCAAGATGACTTTCCCAACGTGTTTGTGATAATAATTTAAGAGTTAAATTAGAAACATGGTCTTGTAAAATTTTCCATCTTTTTGTAGAAGAAGAAAATAATGAGTAAATACGTTGTATCACACCAAAAAATGTTATAGGACTAGGAAAAGAATTAGCCATATCACATAGTACTAAATTAAGACTATGACAACCACATGGTGTATAAAAATACCTAGAATTTATATCTAACAATATCTTTTATACACCTTGTTGTTTACCTTTCATATTAGCCCCATTATCATATCCTTGTCCTCTTATGTCATTTACATCCAGTTCAATTTTCTTTATTATATTAATAAGCGTATCAAAAAGACCTTTTCCTGATGTATGATCTACTTTTAAAAATTCTATAAAATATTATTCTATTTTGATTGGACTTGTTGAAATATCTACACATCTTAATATAAGAGACATTTGTTCTTGATGACTTACATCAGGAGTACAATCAAGTATAACTGAAAAGTATTTTGCTTCTTTTTATTTTTTTAATTATAATATTATTTACTTCTTTTCCTAATATATTTATTAACTCATTGGTATATTATGACCAAGATAATGATTATGAATTTTATCATTTTGAATACGTTTAAGGTGTTCTTGTATTATAGGATCAAATTATGCTATCATTTCAATTAAACCTAAAAAAGTTCCATTGCTATCTTGATAAATTTTCTCATTTGTACCACGAAATGCCAAATTATTTTTTGAAAGATTTTTAACTATAGCAATAATTCTTATTAATACATTATTCCAATGTTCTTTTTCCTTATTTATTTTTTCTTGTAAATTTTGATCAATGGTTTTATTTTTAAGCAATCTCATTTCAATATCAAACCAAATATTCATATTTATAATATATTCACTGCTTGTTTCATGACTTTTAAGTTTGGCACTAAGATTTTTCCAATCATGACATCCTTCGTTTGCTAATTGAATTGTAATTGATTTTTGACTAAATAATTTACAACAAAAATAAAATACTTTATCTAATTCTTTTGAATATATTAACCATTTTCTATCATGTTTTTGTAATTTTTGAATATAATGAATCATAAAAAAATGTATAGAATTTTCATCATTTGGAAAATAAATATTGATTTCTCTAATTGGACCCTTTTCAACTAATAAATATATTAAATTTGTATTTATATTTTTCCATTGTGCTGAATCATATATATTTTGAATAATAGTTTCATCAATATTATTAAAAAAATTATCTTCATAATCTATTAAGTCATCTTTTTCTTCTTCTGAATTATAATTATTTTCTTCATTAATATTAATATTTGATGAATTTGATTTGTGATCATTAGAAAGTTCTTGATAGATTTCTTTTTGTCCTAAAGTATTATCTTCTGGTGAAAATTCAATTAGTTTTTCATTTAAATTTTCAATTATATTATTTTTAATTTTGATTATTAATAATAAATCTATCGAGTGCGCCTTTTTGAGATTAAATAAATTCTGCCTTTTTGAGATTAAATAAATTCTTCTATTTTTCTTTTTTTCGTACGTTTCATATATCCAGAATCATATTTTTTCATAGACATACTTATATTAAAATAATATTAAAAAAATAAAATATAAATCCCTATTATTTTATCAAAATAAAATTATTTAGAATTAAATGAACAATAAAACCTGATTTATGCCATGTAATTTTAATTTGATGATATTTCAAACTGATTACTGAGTATTACCTGCACAAATATAATAAAAAATAAAAAATATTAAATTTGATTTGAATCGGTTAATTTAAGTAGTTTATATTTTATAATAAACTATACTTAACAAATATATAATAAATGAGATAAGTGCATAAATCATGTTTGCGATGGCAGTAATTTGTTTACGAGAGAGGAAAAATGAGAAATTTTTTTTCATACAATTGCTAATAATCTATTTTTCCAATCATATTTGGGTCGATTTCATCCATAATTTATTATTTATACGGAACAATAAAGAGCATTTTAAGAATGAAGAAAAGATTAAAAAAAATATTACCCGATGATTGAGGAATGCGAAGGGCGTTTTGTCATATTCTGAGATTGAAAGAATCACCATTGAGACGATGAGGGACAAAAAATATAGATTACAGAGGATGAAACTTAGAGAATGAAAATATGAGCAGGATGAGATTTAGAGAATGAAAATATGAGCAAATCAAATTATGTAGTGGCAGTTTTATATAGAATTCTAGGAGAATTATATAATTAATTAAAGTTTCATTTTTCCATTGGAATAGATGGTTGTACAGTGCACTGCTGTGCACGAAAATCGAAGCGGCAATCTTCAATAGATGGTTGTATAGTGTGCAATTTCAACTGATGGTGGTACAGTGTATATTATTGTGCACGAAAATCGAAGCGAAAATCAAAACGTCAATAGGAGTTCTAATTAAAATTATATTCCAATTATTAAATATATTTTAAAAATTTTTTAATATTAATGGGCCCCAATTTTATTGGGGCCCTAGGCATAGGCCTTATCCTTCAGCCGGACCTGCATTATTTGAAGAGTTAGGTAGAAAACAAATCAACAAACGAACTTCCCGAGTGAAACATGATTTGGCTATGCTTTTAAGCACGATTATATTTTTCTTTGGTGCTTGCCGAAGAGACTTCTAGTAACCTACATGGTTCGACGGTGTTTTTCCACACAATCGTGGTATGGTGGCAGCCCGACACTTTTGGAATGCCGAATCAAATTTAGAAGGTTATGGAGGCTTTGGATGCTATAATAGGATCTATGGGGCTCATTTAAGGCATCTAGGGATTCTCCCCTTCCCTATCAAGGGGCTTTCATTGTGATAAGGAATCCTAGGGGAGTGTTATTTCCAAGGAGCCATTGGAGATTCCCTCTACCATCAAACTTGGAAATCCTTCCGAAGATGACGATCAACACATATCATTCTTTTCTCTTTTTCTCCTTGATTATGAATTGTAGAATGTTTTCTTTCTCATCTTTTGATTGTAACTCCATTTTAATGGAGTAGATATTCAAATTCTATAACTAGGGAGTAGCTCAATGTACTATTGATGCTTGTTTTCATTAATTTATTACTTTTTATCGCACGACATGTTATCTCATGATCCGACTTTATTGTGCATACATAATCATGGAATTAGCATAAATTCTCATATCACAATGATGTGGGGAATGATCGAAATATGAACCCAATTCTTCGATCCATAAAGACTGAGACTTGATGGCTTGTTCATGAAAGTAGTCCAAGATCTCTTGAGGGCGCCATTGACTATTACAAAGCTTAATGGGTTTACCTTGATTCGGTCTCACGAAGTAAAGGATAGCACATGGAGGATCTGTTGGAGTGTATACTGAAAGCCTAAGCTTTGTAAACATTCATTATGAATAAAGAATCACATTTGGTCTAATTGTCTATATTTGTTTGTAGTTGTTCATTTAATTTATATTGTAGATAACATAGTATGTGGTGTCACATACAGAAGATGATGTTATCAGTACCTTATAAATTATAAACAGTAGCTCACGACTAAAATGGAAAGGAACAAACCATTAGAAGATCGTAGTGTAATTAGGTATTAGTTTATCTTGACTATACAATTACACTAGTACACTCAGAGTGTATTGAGTAGGACCATTAGAGGTCGTTTCTTTTATACTGACTTTATAAAGGAACAAAGACCTCAGTTATTATGGAAGTGTGTGCTCTTAATCCTAATATAATAACAAGCACATATGTTTGATATTTATTTCTTTAATTTATCAATGGGTGAGATTTAGTTCGATGAATCAATAAACTCGATAAGTTGGGAAATGGTATCACTTATAGTGTGTGTTGTTGATTATAGAAGGAAACTGTGTCCTAGAGATACTAGGTTGATAATGTCCTCAAGAGGAGCTCATAAAGATTGTCATGTTAAACCCTGCAGGTGGACTTAGTCCGACATGATAATAAGATTGAGTGGTACTACTCTTGGACTTAGATATTAATTAAATGAGTTGTCAGTAACTCACTTAATTAGTGGACATTCGATATCTTAAACACAGGGAGACTAACACACTCATAATAAGAAGGAGCCCAAAAATGTAATTTGGGATTGGTGCGGTAGTTCAATGATAGTTCTCTAGTGGAATGAATTATCATTGATAAAATTAAGTTGTGTGTTCGGGGCGAACACGGGATGCTTAATTTTATCAGGAGACTAAAACCAATTCCTCCTCTCGGTCCCTATCGTAGCCTCTTATTTATAGAGTTCTATACTCATCTATACCCACCTTCTATACCCACCCAATAGGGGCCGGCCAAGCTAGCTTGGGATCAAGTTAGGGCCGGCCTAGGTATAAAATTGGGTGGCCGGCCCTAGCTTGAACCCAAGCTAGTAGGGCCGGCCAAAATAAATTAAAAAAGAAATTTAATTTTAATTTTTATTATGTGGTAGATATAATTTAAAGAGAATTAAAATTAAAATATCTCTCTTGTAAAAGATTTACAAAAGATTAAAGAAAGAAATTAGATCTCTTTCCTTATTTGTAGATTGGAGAGATTTTATTTTCTCTTTAAAATTATTCACATGTTAATAAAATTAAAATTATAGATATTTCCTTTTATTAACCATGAAGAGATTTTTAAAGAGAAATTTTATTTTTTAAAATTTCCGGAAACAAATAAGGAAAGTTTTAATTGTTGATTGAAACTTGTCCAATTTGCTTCCTCTTGATGTGGCCGGCCATTAGAGTTTATTTGGGAAATTTTATTTTATTTTTCTCAATTAAATCATGTCAAGGAAATTAAGGAAATTTTATTGTAAATAAATTTCCTAATTTGCCTAGGCCAAGGAATATAAAAGAAGGGGTAGGGGTGCCTTCATGAGATATAACCTCTATTGTTTTCTCTCCCTTTTTCCTTGGTGTGGCCGGTCATCCTCTCCCTCTCTTCCTCTTGTGGTGGCCGAATACTTCATTTTCTTGGAGTTCTTGTGGTGGCGGATACTACTTGGAGAAGAAGAAGAAGAAGGAGAAAGCTAGCATCTCTTGGAGCTTGGTTAGTATTTTGATTTTCTTCTTTGGTAAAGTTCTTCCTTGTGGCCGAACCTTGCTTGGAGGAGAAGAAGGTGGTTGGTGGTTTCTCATCTCGGTAGATCGTTGCCCACACAACGTCCGAGGTTAGAAGAGGAATACGGTAGAAGATCAAGAGGTTTTTCTACAAGGTATAACTAGTAATTTCTATTTCCGCATCATGCTAGTTATTTATGGAAATAATACTAAATACAAGAGGCTTACGTTCTAGAATTTCGAATATGTTTTTTCAAAGTTGTGTTCTTTTGTTTCTTTCTTTTCCTTGTGATTTGATTGCTCTCTTTGGTTAACCTAAAGTTATTTTAGGAAATTAAATATTAGCTTTCTATTAAAGGTTTTGTCTAGTCGGTGGTGGTTGCTCCCATATCCAAGAAGGCCATGTGCCTCGCCACGTCAGTACTGGGAACCTTTTATGGAAATTAATATTTAATGGAATTAATAACTTAAGGAGACTTGGGTCGAACGTGTTAAGTTCCGCAGGAGATCCAAGTCAAAACCTAAAAGAACAAATAGATTAAGTTTTGGATCAAACGTGTTAAGTTCCGCAGGCGATCCAAAATTTAATTTAAAAGAACACATGGTAGCTAGGAAAAGGTTCAGACCTTTGTACAAAATTTTTGTACAGTGGAACCTATAGGTTTTCCGAGTAGCAACCAACAGGATCATGGGGCACAATGACAGGGGCCTCCTTGAGAAAGCGGTCGGTTTAGTAAATTTACCTAGAAAAGTAGGCATTGTATTTAGGTAGATACCTCGTCATCACTCCAAAAGAGGATATTGGGTACCTCTGGATAGACAAACTTCACATAATTTAATATAGAGGTTAAAAGTATGAATTTCATTTAGGACATCAATAATCATCATGGTAAAACTAAAATCCTAGAATTGTTTTCTAGATCTGGTTTTTCCTTGACTTTCTTCTTTGCTCTCTTAGTTTTTTTTTCTCATTCGCACAATTTCTCTCCTTTCGATTGATTTAGATTGTATGTTTCCCGATTTTGATTAGTACTCAATTTACGTTCCTTATAGGATATTTATTTTATTACTTGAAAACAATTGTGCACTTATAGATTTCGCATTTCATAAACTAACTAACCTATCAACTAATCTTCAAATAAAAATATTATATTCATTAGCCACCATGCTTGAATGGATTCACTAGTTGACTTAGCTCACTAGTTAACTAGAACTCACCATCAATCGACTACCCAGTCAATTTACTTCAAACATAAACATTCTTTAGATGAGCCATCAGGCGTGAGCCAACTCATTAGTTGACTTCACTCACTAGTTCACTGGAAACCCGACTACAATCATCTTCATTACCTAGTCTTCACCTAAGTTGAGATCAACCTCTCTTAAGGATACAAGTCTTTCAACACTCATGGCTCACATAAATGCTTACCTTCCACAACTTGACTTCGCCACTAAGGTCGTCTCCTACTTGGATAATATTCCTTTGAATACACTAAGCCCATAATTTGCTTTACATGTCATCCTTCGTGTTTCACCTATGTAGTTCGCCTTCTTGTAGCTACCATCAACACTATGACTTGATGCTCCTTGTCCTATCCTTATCCGATTGCCAAGGAACCTCAAGCCACCAAGTCAACCAACATGACAGTGTCAACTCAAGCTCCATAAATTGTCTTTCCGTTTGTCTTTGATGGCGAACTGTTGGCTCCGGTGTGGTCGTAGTCGCTTTACGACTATTGGAGTTATCGAGGATTGTTGTTGGAAAGGATGCAAACTGAAATCATCGAGACTAGTGTTTAACACTATCTCTGTAAAACAATATTGCTCCGCTACAGGTGCTAACGGATAACAACAATTCGTTTCCAAGATACAACGACATTGTCTCAGAGTAGCAGCACTACAAACTTCGAGACCGGTGAACCTTCTCGTAGGCTTTTTGGACTCTGAATGCAGAAGGAATGAAGCTACTCTTAGATGCTTGGATGGGTTGATTGAATGAGTGAGTTTTTCCAACATCTGGGGGGGTTCTTCTTAGACCAAGTGAAGAGGTGAGGTACCCTTTGGTGAGGACTTATCTGGACCGTTTAATCCAGAGGAGTGCATCCATTCAGATTGCACTTGATCTGAGCCTTTAGATTTGAAAAAGATTGTAACCCTTTCATATGGCCTCTAATCTCAACCGTTGGATCAAAGAGTTATATCTTTCCAGATCCTTTCTAATCTTATCTGCCAGATGAATCCTTTCAGCCTAACGCTTCAGATTAGATCCCATCACCAGTGGTCCGATCGTGACTCTTCACGATTAACGCTCCAGATCGCATCACTTGTGATCTATCACCATCTTCGATCCAATGGTTGCCACTCGTTTGCTTAGTCAACAGTCTGGTCATCTCTCCCTTCACCGCCGCCTGGAGCATAAATTTAAGCTTCTCAATGCTCCTCGCGATGATGCCAAGTGCAAAGTGCACCAACAAAGTGCCCATTGCGTCCATGCACGCGTGACGGGTGGCGGGCTTCACTTTAAACAATTAATTTCTCATTCATCCGTAATCGATTTTGAGCAAATCAATACTCTAGATTTATCTACGCGAAACGTAGATTTCGAATTTAAAATCAATTCTGATTTTCATTGACTGATGACACCTCATTTTTCCATTCGAAAAATTATATTCCAACAATCCCCCACATGAATGGAAATTTATGTATGTATGCATGTTGACACCTTTTCAAGAGTCCAATCGATAAGTCAATGCATTGGGAGAGGTAGCTTGTGGCTTTAAACCTTCCGTAGTGGAATGTTATTGAGCATACTAAGCTGCGCAGTGAACGTGATGTCTTGAACTGCTCAGCTGTTTGTGTATACTAAAACAATAACACCCACACAGAGACTTATCTCACCTACTTTTAAGTTCTCATGATTGGTTCCATTTTGGCCATGGACACCATCTTGGATTCATGAGTGTTTCATTGAAGTGACCTATCTTCACACTCACATAGGTGATACTTCTATCAAGAGTATCCTACCATACTCTACATTATAAAGGTATAGAAGTCATTAAAAGCATAAGCTTAACCTCACTATATGTGGTAGGATAGCACAAGTTCATCCTAGGATTAGGATAGAGATAATATATCTCGTGTGATGTAACACAACTTCTGTAGCTTCGTTGTCCCATTGAACCAAGAGCTTGGGATCTCCAGTCAACAAGGTTAGGTTACTGTTATGGTCATTTTAGTTGTAGATTTTTAATCATATTCCTCTCGATGAGCAGTATACTTGATCTTGACTTAGCCCCTTCATAAGAGGATCTGCCAAATTATCTTTGGACTTGACATAGTTGATTTCAATCACTCCGTTCGAGATCAACTACCTAATGGTATTATGTCTACGACGTATATGTCGTGACTTACTATTATACATACTACTCTGTGCCCTTCCAATTACCGTTTGACTATCACAGTGTATAAGTACGGCGAGCATAGGTTTTGTCCAGCTCAGAATATCTTCCAAGAAATTTCACAGTCATTCAGCTTCTTCAGCTGCTTTGTCTAGTGCTATAAACTCGGATTCCATAGTTGATCGAGCAATGCATGTCTGCTTAGTGGATTTGGAATCTTTTATATCTGATATCCAATTAGCATCACAATATCCCTCTAAGACAGCGGGATACTATCCGTAATGTACTCCGTAGTTCATAGTATATTTCAAATATCTAAGAACTCGAATTAGTGCTTTCCAATGGGTGTCGTTTGGATTACTCGTAAAATGACTCAGCTTGTTGACCGCACAGGCAATATCCGGACGTGTACAATTTGTGAGATACATCAAGCTGCCTATTATCCGAGAATATTTCAATTGTGATATGGGCTCACCATGTTTTTTTTGCTAAGTGTTGACTTAGATCCATAGGTGTTTTCACTGCAGAGAGATCATACGCGTTGAACCTTTTCAACATTGACTCTACATAATGAGATTGTGTCAAAACTATCCTATCGAATGTCCTGAAAATTTTAATTCCCAATATAACATCTGCTAGACACATATCTTTCATATCTAAATTCTTTGTCAACATTTTCTTTGTACTCATGATTACCTCATGATTACTGTCTATTATAAGCATGTCGTCTACGTATAGATAGACCATTACATGACCTTTAGGTGTGTTTTTGATATAAATGTATTTATCACATTCATTTATTTTGAATTCGTTTGACAACATTATTTTTGTCAATTTTTTCGTGCAATTGTTTAGGCGCTTGTTTAAGTCCGTACAACGACTTAACAAGTCGACACACCTTTTCCTCTTTTCCTGGAGCTACGAACCCCTCGGGTTGCTCCATATAGATTTCTTCTTCCAACTCACCATTTAAGAACGCAATATTAACATCCATTTGGTGTATTTCAAGGTCATACAATGCTGTGATGACTATCAACACTCGTATGGATGTAATCCTTATCATCGGTGAGTAGGTATCAAAGTAGTCAAGACATTCCTTTTACTTGTACCCTTTGGCTATAAGTCTGACCTTATACTTGTCAATTGATCCATCAGCTTTATACTTGCATTTTAGTATCCACTTACAACTTAATGGTTTGGTACCAGAAGGAAGGTCTACTAGTTCCCAAGTATGGTTATTCATGATGGACTCAATTTCACTATTGACGGCTTCTTTCCACATTGGGGCGTTGAGACTAGAGAGAGCTTAACTTAATGTTCTTGGGTCCATTTCCGACATAAAGGTCATGAAGTCTGGCCCGAACGATTCTTCAACTCTAGCCCGTTTGCTCTGACGTGGCGCTTCGCTTTGATTGTCAATAGTCCTTTTACGACAACTAAGTTCAAAAACATCATTTTCGTTAGAATTCTAGTTGTCATTACTTGGAACGTTTTCCCTCTTATTTGGGAATACATTTTCAAAGAATATCGAATTCTGAGATTCTATGGTTGTTCCCACATGAATATCAGGAATGTCTGATTTGTGAACTAAGAATCGATATGCGCTACTATTATGAGCATATCCGACAAATATCGCATCGAACATTTTAGGTCCGATCTTTACTTGCTTTGGCTTGAGTACTTGGACCTTTGCTAAGCACTCCCACACTTTCAGGTATTTGTAAGATGGCTCGCGGCCTTTTCATAGTTCATATGATATTTTATCATTTTTCTTGTGAGAGATTTTGTTGAGAATGTGGTTTGCTGAAAATATAGCTTCCCCCCACAAGTTCTGGGGTAAGCCTGAATTTATCAACAAGGCATTCATCATTCCCTTTAGTATCCAATTTTTACATTCGACAACATCATTTGATTGAGGTGAGTAAGGAGCCATTGTTTGATGGATAATGCCAGATTCTGAACAAAACTCATCAAACAGTGCACCATATTCTCCACCTCTATCGCTACGAATTATTTTAATTCGTTTATCAAGTTGATTTTCAACTTCTGTTTTATAGGTTCTGAATTCTTCTAAGGATTCATCTTTATTTCTTAAAAGAAAGGCATAATAGAACCTTGTGCAGTCATCGATAAAAGTAACAAAATACTTTTACCTCCTCTAGTTTGCACGAATTTTAAGTCACATAGATCACTATGTATTAACTCTAGAGGAGTTGTTGACCTTTCCACTGAATGAAAAGTTAGTCTCATCATTTTTACTTCCATGTACACTTCACATTTGTGTGTTTCATCAACATTGACGTTTGGTAATAAATTTAACTTGACGAGACGCTTCAGAGTTTTATTATTGACATGGCCAAGTCGATCATGCCATAAATTAAAACACTCAACAACATAGCTGGAAGCTTTTATTTTATTACCATAAAATTCACGGTGTACAGTCATTACAACCATTTTGAACAGACTCTGTTCTAAGTACTCCTTACCTACGAAGACACCATTCTTCGTAAGTACAAAGTTGTTGGACTGGAACATTAGTCTGAAATCGACTTTAACAAGTGCTGCTCTAGAAACTAGTTTCTTCCTGATGTCGGGAACATGGAGCACATCAATGAGTGTTAGCTCCTTCCTAGACGTCATCTTCAGAACTACTTTCCCGAGTTCGATGATCGGGGATATCGTGGAATTGCCCATATAGAGCTTTCTTCCACTTATCGGAGTATACTTGGAGAACATTGCTTTATCATAACAGATATGACGTGTCGCTCCAGTATCGATCCACCACTGCTTCGGGTTGTCCACCACCATGTTGGCTTCAAACACGACCGCAGTGAGATCCAGTTCCTTGTCGTCAGAAGTTGCGACCAGGTTCACAACATCTTTCTGACTCTTGGTTGGTTTCTTTGGGCGTTTGCAGTCTTTGGACATGTGCCCTAGTTTTACGCAGTTGTAGCAAGTGCCTTTGAACTTCTTGCCTTGGTTCTTCTTTTTGAATTGCTTCGGCTTCTTGGCGTTCGGCTCAGCCAGGTTGGACATCTCGTCGACTGTCCGCTTCGTTCCTCTAGAGTCGGATAACTATCGATTATCTTCCTCTATTCATAGCCTTAGGATCAGGTCTTCAAGTACCATCTCCTTTTGCTTGTGCTTCAGGTAATTTTTGAAATCCTTCCATGATGGAGGAAGTTTCTCGATTACCGCGGCTACTTTGAACGACTTGTTCAGCTTCATGCCTTCGACATCCAGATAATGCAGTATCAGTTGCAAGTCTTGGACTTGAGACGTCACGTTCTTGGAATCCACCATCTTGAAATCCAGAAATCGACCGACGATGAATTTCTTCAACTCGGCGATTTCGGTTTTGTATTTCTTTTCAAGTGACTCTCATAGAGATTTTGTCGTCTCTATTGAACAATACATGTTATACAACGTGTTGTCCAATGCATTGAGAACGTAGTTGCGGCACAGGAAATCTCCGTGCGACCATGCATCGCATGCAACCTTACTATCGGAATTACCTTCTGTAGCGACTTGCGGGTCTTCATGCAAAAACCGTACGAGGTTTAAAATTGTCAGGTAGAACAACATCTTCTACTGCCATCTTTTGAAGTTGACTCTGTTGAATTTTTCCAGCTTCTCTCCGGGTGGAACGGTGGTCGGAACCGACTTTTCTCTGTGTGGAACGACGGCTGAAACATCGTTGATCGTAGCCATCTAAGTTTGCACAATATCATTTTACGCTTGTCTAAACGATTGTCTTTGCCGGCGAACTGTTGGCTCCGGTGTGGTCGTACTCGCTTTACAACTGTTGGAGCTGTCGAGGATTGCTGTTAGAAAGGATGCAAACTGAAATCGTTGAGGCTAGTGTTTAACACTATCTTCGTAAAATGATATTGCTCCGCTACATGTGATAACGGATAGCAGCAATTCGTTTCCAAGATACAATTGCTTATAAATAGATTAATCCTTTTAGTCTAATGATCTTGTCACCAGTGGTCCGATTGCGACTCTTCGCGATCTATCACCATCTTCGATCCAATGGTTGGCACTCGTTTGCCCAATCAACAGTCTGGTCATCTCTCCCTGTACATACCCGTGCCACGTCATGCCTGAGTAGTCAGGTGATATGTCACCGCCGTGCTCGCCCATGAGAAGAGAGCACCTTGTGCTTTTTGTGTTAACTCCAATAACACATCAACATATATAAGGAGACAATCTCTCCTTGTTCTTTTAGATGTGGGACTATTCCCTATTTATTAATTTTGGACTTCACTTTAAACAATTAATTTTTCATGCATCTGTAATAGGTTTTGAGCAAATCAATAGTCTAGATTTATCTACGCGAAACGTAGATTTCGAATTTGAAGTCAATTCTGACTTTCATCGACTGATGGCACCTCATTTTTCTATTCGAAAAATCATATTCCAATATAAATTACTTCAACACTACCTCATGTTTTCTTATCCTATGGTTGCTCGGACACCTTATGCAATCTTTTTCGAACTCCATCGCACCTCCAAGCCATTGGGCGTAGCTTTTATCAAGCCAATTCATCATCAACACTAAACCTCATCAAGTCACAAACTCTATGATCTCAATATGTGTCCTGTCAAGTTGTTGCTTAACTTCGAACGCATATGAAACACACATATGAGGTTTAACTTAAACTATTTATCTAAATATCAAAACTCAAGATTGAATCTAATCATTTAGTATATGAATGTACAATTGTGACTTGATGAGGTTGAGTGTTGGTACAATTGTTTAGCATGCCAAGCAAGCTAAACAGAATGATCATCGTGCTAAGTGGCTAAAAAGACTAGTCATGCCAAGTTCGTTGGACTAATTTTGTGTAAGACAATTCAAGAAAGCCAATTTAAGCATTGTGGCAAAAAGTAAATACGTTCGCCCCCAGCGCCCCCATCAACCCGTCCCAGGGTCAACACGGAGGAGGTAAATCACAGACGACTACTAGTCTTTGGAATAGTGACTAGCACATAAGGAAGGTATTTACCTTGACTTTGCCGAGATTTGAACCCCAGACCTCATTATGGTAACACCTAAAGCCAATTTAAGCATGCAATTAGATGTGATGGACAAATCACGTTGTTAGAACCTATAATTAATCAAACAAGCTAGATCTTATGAAAATTTTAATCGAACTAGGCAAGTCAAAAAAATCTAGGTATGTTGAATAAATGCGGTAGCTTGGATATACTATATGTGAATTTAATTAATAGACTTCATCATTAATTATTTTAATAATTATTAATTATGAAGTAATATATGATAATTAATTTTGGTTATAAAATTGATGTAGTAAATATTATTTTAGACTTTATATATTAAAAAAATATGGATTTCATTTCTAATTTTAAATGATATTTCACTTCATAATATTTATTCATCTAATAAGTTATAAAATAAAATTTATAATTTTAAGTAGCAAAGTAATAAGTTTAAATATTTTTCTAACATTTTTCCACTTAAGAATGAAACAACAACTCTAAGCCTCGATTTTTTTGTCTCCGACCACTGCTGCTACAAACGATGCATCAGCCTTCAATGGCGTCCACTCTGTGATCCATCGTCTCCTTCTACACTCCTCCTCTCCTTCATTCAACCCTGCTCCGCATCTTGATTTCCCCTTCTCCATGACTGACGATCCACCTGCCACGCCGCCCTCCTCTATAGATGGATCCTCCTATTGGAAAAAATATGAATGGAAATATACCTTACAAGTTATTAGGCCCACATGGAATGAGTGACAATTTGATTGATCTATAATGCAGAAAAGAGTCTGAATCTAAGACCTAGATTACACTAACCCAAATCAGTCGGTGATTATCATAATTTATTTTTACTTGCTCGAGTCAAGTGTCACTGGAAAGCATCCAGCAAAATCCATATGCATGTTCAAGTGTCACATGTTGGTGCCACATATGCTTTTGCATGGAGGACATATGTCGGGCATACCTACTCAAACAGCCACATGTTGATACACATGTCATTGAATGTTGAGTGGTGGAGTCACATGATTATTTACGGTGAAGGCATTTCTCTATAAGCTTGTGCATATGAGAGGCATAAGAAAGAAGCCACCATGAGTAAAAGAGAGAAAAACTTGACAAAGCGAAGCTTTCTTCAAACGGAAGAAAAGAAGAGAGGTGTTTGAAAGAGAGATCACCTAATTTCTTTCTCTACTTTTTGTCGATCAATTTTTCATTCGGTATATATTCGTTATAGTATTCGGGTATATGCTCAGTTTGTCATATCAATCTGTGTTAAGTTGTGTCATGATCTTACCATTTTATCTTGGTAAATAGATGTCCAAGCATAACCTCTTAGCACTGCCGAAGGGGACTAATTATCTGTTTTAAGAACACTACCTTACTATAAGACTCGACGTCTTTGTTCCTCGGGCAATGCTCTTCACGTAACTCAGACTCAGGCTCCGGATTTATTTGGCGTTCGTCTCAAGCCTTCGACATTAGCTTCATCGATTCAACACTCGTAGCACTTCCGACTCAACAACTTGGCGAATCGATGTCTCCACAAATTCCCTCTCCAACTTGAACTTGGGCAGCTCCAAAAGACATTGGTTATTGACCTACTTAGTCAGGTTAACAATTTAAGATTATCAACTCAAGACATCTTGACAGATAAGTAAGTATTATCCCTCCAGCAGATTATGGATAGAGATCCAAAATCTTAAAACAAATTCGTTCTGTTGAAATATTGACAGAAGATGTTGAGATGCAACAGGCTCAACATGTCCCGACCTCCTTTGTCCTGATTGGAAATGTTCCAATCAATCATGAGGAAAAGCCAAAGAAGTTCACTGGATTAAATTTTAAGTGTTGGCAGCAGAAGATGTTCTTCTACCTGACCACACTGAACCTGGTACGGATCTTGACTAAGGAACCTCGTAAATATATTGAGGGTGTAAATGATGTGAAAACCATCACCGCAGTCTACAAATGAAATGAGTCTGAGTTCCTATATCAAAACTACATTCTCAACAGTCTTGCTAACTTACTGTATAATGTGTATTGTGAGAAGAAAATGACAAAGGAATTGAGAGTCCATGGACAAGAAATATAAATCGGAGGATGCTAGGGCCAAAAAGTTCATTGTTGGCCGCTTCGTAGACTACAAGATGGTTGAATTCAAGTCAGTGATTAGTTAATTCCAAGAGCTTCAGGTGATCTTACAGGAGATTCACTCAGAAGGTATGCCGCTGAGTGAAACCTTCTAGGTGGCAGTAATAATTGAGAAGTTGCCTTCTAGCTAGAAAGACTTCAAGAATTACTTGAAGTATAAGTGGAAGGAGATGAATGTATAAGAACTCATTGTAAGAATTTGAATTAAGGAAGATAACAAGAGTTCAGAGAGAAAACTATTCTCTCAAGCTAATTTAAAAGCCAACATAGTTGAGCACGGAAAAAGCTCAAAACGGAAGAACCTCAAATCTTCCAAGATGGCACCTAGAGGAGATAGTTTCAAGAAAAAATTCTCTGGGAAATGTTATAACTATAATCGAGTTGGTCACAAAGCTTCGGAGTGTAAAAAATCGAAGAAATAGCAGGAGGCCAAACTGAATGAGGAATCAGATATGAACCTATGTGTCATGGTCTCTGAAGTGAATCTGATAGGTTCCAACCCATGGTGGATCAATACGTGCTACTAGATATGTTTGCTGCAACAATGAGCTACTTCACAACTTTTAATAAATTAAAGATGGAGACAAACTGTTCATAGGTAATTCAGCAACTTTAGATATTAAGGGTCAAAGGAAAGTGATGCTAAAGATGACCTCCGACAAGGAGCTAACCCTGAACAAGGTGTTGTATATTCTAGAGATTCTAAAGAATCTAGTATCTGGATTGTTTCTCTGTAAGCATGGGTTTCAGATTGTGTTTGAGTTAGACATGATTGTGTTGTCAAACATGGAATATTTATAGGAAGATGCTATGTAAATGATGAGCTGTTTAAACTCAATGCAATGACTATTCAACCTAAAATAAATAAAGTCAAAAGCTCTTCTATATGCTTGAGTCTTTTAGTTTTTGGCAAGGTAGACTAGGATATGTTACTTATACTATCTTATATAGATTATGTAACATACAAAGTATACCAACATTCCATTTTGACCTAGAACATAAGTGTGAGATTTGTGTTGAAAAAAATTGATAAAGTCATCCTTTCAACATGTTGAAAGAAGCACTGAACCACTCAACCTAATTCACACTAATGCGTGCAATCTTAAAGGTATATCGACACATGGTGGGAATAAGTACTTCATCACTTTTGTAGATGAACACACAAAATACGGTTATGTGTATCTTCTTCAAAGTAAAGATGAAGTTATAGAGGAATTAATTCTCTATAAGAGTAATGTTAAAAATCAACTTAATAGGAAAATTAAGGTGGTTTAAAGTGACCGAGGCGGTGAATATGTATCACCATTCACTGAGTTGTGTGCTGAATATGAGATCAGATACGAAATAATAACTCCCTATTCTCTCAGTAAAATTGTGTTATTGAGTGAAAAATTCATATTCTAAAAGAGATAATGAATGCTTTTCTATCGAGTTCTGAACTGCTAAGGAAAATGTGGATGGAAGCTGTGCTCACGGCTAATTACCTTTTAAATAAGGTGTCTTGAAAGAAAATAAAAAGGAACCCGTATGAGTTGTAGACTGGAAGATAATCATCCTATAAATATTTGCGAATATAGGGGTGTCTTGCCAAAGTGTTAGTTCTTGATCCAAAGAGAATTAAGATAGAGGCAAACACTGTTGATTGCATATTTTTGGATATGCACATAACATCAGTGCTTATAGGTTCCTTGTGTTTGAATCTCAAATATCGAAGATACACAAGAACTGAATTATTGAATCAAGAAATGCCATATTTTTCAAATATGTGTTTCTATATAAGACCCAAGAAGAAGTTAGCTTCTCAAAACGGACATATGAAACACCAAGAAAAGAGGAAGTTGATGAACCTATTGAGGTTAAGCTTAGATGAAGTAAAAGAGCTCGGATGGAAAAATCTTTTAGAATGGATTTTATCACTTTCATGTTAGAAAGTGATCCCCAAAGTTATTCCAATGCACTAGGCTATTCTGAGAGACCTCAATGGAAAGAGGAAATTGCATCTGAAATTGACTTTATCTTACAAAACAGCACCTAGGAACTTGTGGTTCTTTCTCTAGAAAATAAACCACTTGATTGCAAGTAGATTTTCAAGAAGAAAAGAAAATCAGATGACATGATTAAGAAGTACAAGGCTAGATTAATAATTAAAATTTACCAACAACAAGAAGGCCTGATTACTTTGATACATATTCTTCAGTATCAAGAATAACTTCCATTAGAGTTTTGTTAGTTATTTCTATTCTATAGAATTTAGAAATACATCAAATGAATGTAAAGACTACTTTTTTAAATGAAAATTTAGAAGAAAAAATCTACATGAAGCAACCTGAAGGGTTTTCTATGCTAAAGTAGAAAAATAAGATTTGTAGATTAGTCAAGTCGTTATATGACTTGAAATAAGCTCCGAAGTAATGACATGAAAAGTTTGATATTGTCATGAAGGAAAGTAGATTTTAGATCAATGAATGTGATAAATATGTTTATATGAAAACTATAGGAAATAACTATGTCATATTATGTCTATATGTAGATGACATCCTTACTATTCAGAGTAATAATAAGATAATCAAACATACTAAAACTATGTTGAACTCAAGATTTGATATGAAAGACATAGATCTAGCAGATGTGATTCTAGAAATTAAAAATTTTAAAATAATAAAAGGACTTGTTCTTATTTAGCCCCATTATATGGACAAGATTCTTGAGGAATTCAACAAAAATGATACTGCATTAGCATGGACTCTGATAGGTATGAATCAACATATATTGAAAAATCAAGATGAGAGTATCTCTCATATAAAGTAATACAGGGTAATTAGAAGATTGATATATTTAATGAGTTGTACATGACCAGACTTAGCCTATGCAATAAGTAAGCTGAGTAGATACACGAGTAATCCCAGTGTTGAGCACTAGAAATGGATAACAAGAGTACTGAGGTACTTGTAGTGTACTTATGATTATAGATTGCACCAGATGAGATATTCTGCTGTGATCGAAAGATATAACTGTAGGATTGATGAGCACGTGAGAGGGGGCGATGAATCACATGATTTTAAAATCTTATCTTTTTCAAACTTTAAAAACAGAGTGCGAGTGTGCAGAAGAATGAAATAGATTAAGTAAGAAAAGTGGAAACGGAAAATCAAAAATGACGTGAATGGTTTACTTGGTTCGGAGCCTTTGACGACTCCTACTCCAAAACCTAGATCCGTTGGACTCTTTTGATAGATAATCTACTAATAAACAATCAATTACAAAGAGAAGAATAAGGAAGTGTAACAACCTACCCTTCCTTTAAGTAGTAATATAAATGACTTTAAAATAAACGTTACCAGCACAATATGTTGAAGTGGAAGTGCTTGTGTGTTGGTGTCAGTCTGCTGGCAACGGTTGGGCATAGTTGAGTAGTAGACATAGCAGTAGGATGATGTCGGAGCAGCCAGATGATCATGGATTAGCGTAGAGAAGTGATTCTAAAGATGTTGTTCGAGACTCCTTTTATAGTCATTTCTGGGCACCTGGATCATCCCCGAGCACCTAGATTGAGGTCTATTCGATCGTACTTCATCGCTGGATTATCCACCTCTGGGTGCCTGGACCACCCTAGGTGCCTGGATTGTTGACATGGCTGCATCTCGGTAAAGCTCTATTCGGTGCCTTTATCCACTCTCGGCGCTTGGACCAACCTTGGGAGACTGGACGCTTACGTGATTCGACCAGTCGGAGTACACCAACTCTGCTATTCGAGTGATTGGATTCAGGATCATCGGGGCTCCTGGACCAACTCTAGGCACTTGGAGCTCCAGGTGCCTGGACCATACCCAAGTGCCTAGAAGCCCTTTTTCCATCTTTCACTTGGAGCTCCATGTCATGAATAGAAAAGAAAGTTTTATTTTTTGTTATAAAACTTTCCTTTTTTGGATTCACCAAGGATTATAAAAGAGAGGTAAAGGGTGCCTTCATGGTACACAATTTCTATTCTATTGTTCCTCTCTCTTTTCCTTTGGTGTGTAACGCCCACCCTCCTAGTGCTCTCTAGAGTGAACGATACTTATCTATGAACTTTACTTACCCAGTGCTGCTTATGCTAATGATAGTAGTACATAAAATTTTCTAAACTTAGATGCAGAACTTTTCCACTAACTTGGTTCTTACGGTGAGTGACATCATAACATGCAGTTAAGTAACATAAGTACTACTTGTAACACCCCACCCTCCTCACTACTGGACTGTGAGGGCGGAGCGCTACTGGACTACTAACTTTACTTAACTATCCTTGTTCACATGTTGATAGTAAGTCCTAAAACTCTCGGAGAACTCAAAACTTACAATTAACTAGAAGCGGAAGACTAAATGACTCATCTAATACATTTTACTCAACTCTTTGTTAATAAATTCTTATGCTAAATCCCAAGGCTTCTATAGTCCAGGCATCACACATCCATCTGCACCTCCTTATCGCATTCCTTTGCTATAACTTTTCATTTCCTTTATCTGCAGTAAGAGAAAATGCAACTATAAGTAAAATTGCTTAGTAAGCGCTATCTAACTCACAAAATCTCGATATGCATGTACATATACTGAAAACTAAAACTGAATGCTCAAAAGGGAAACTACTCATGCTCATCTACTAGTAAAAGAAACAAACATACTGAAATGCTAAACATGTAAAGCTACTCATGCTCTTCTGATAGCAAAGAACAGTAAGCTAATCTAAATAACATGCTAGCATAAAAGAAAACTCAACTTGCTACTTTTAAAACAAAATGAAACTTATTTCATTTGTTCTAAACTTATTCTTTTATTTCACTTGTTTAAAAACTTCTTCTTTAATACTTTTATACTGATGTAAAACTTACTTTACTTGTTCAAAAACTTATACATATAATACTTCAAAATAATAATCAACTTTCTTCTTGGGCCCAACAACTGTACTTGCAATGCGCGCATCCCTAACTAGACCCGAGATAGCTGGTCCCGAATCTAGTAGGGTTTACTATTGTAACGACCTGACCCATTTGGCGGCCCATTTGGCGACCCTCGGGTCGTCGACCGTCGGCCGTGCCGTTACTACTAGGTTATCTAAACCTAGGGACGACTATGGGAGCCCAACCCAAGGATAACTGAGAGTCCAGTACAGTGTCATTGATAAAAGTAAAATGCTTGTTATCTTTTAATACTTCTAATATATAATGTCTCGGCATTTTCTTTAGCACCTTGTGTGCCAAAATCCCTAAAGTCTTGACTTTATGATCTACTTAAGGCCTTGACCTTTTCTTTCTTTTCTTTATCTTTCTTATACTTGTTAATACTTCTAATAAAAGAATGCTTCTTTAAAAACTGAAATGTTTAAACAAAAATCTGCATATAAGCTTAATCAAAATTTGCATTCAAGCTTATTAAAAATCTGCATTATAATCTTAATAAAATCTGCACTTGTAAGCTTAATAAAATTCTGCACACTAATGCTTAACAAAAATCTGCACTATAAGCTTAAATAAAAATCTGCACTATAAGCTTAATTAAAAATTTGCACTATAAGCTTAATTAAAATCTGCACTATATGCTTAATTAAAATCTGCACTATAAGCTTAATTAAAATCTGCACTATATGCTTAATTAAAACCTGTACTATAAGCTTAATTAAAATCTGCACTATAAGCTTTCATAAAATCTGCATTATAAGCTTAATTAAAATCTGCACTATAAGCCTACATAAAAATCTGCACTATAAGCTTAATTAAAATCTGCACTATAGGCTTAATTAAAAATCTGCACTACAAGCTTAATTAAAATCTGCACTATAAGCCTACATAAAAATCTGCACTATAAGCTTAATTAAAATCTGCACTATAGGCTTAATTAAAAATCTGCACTATAAGCTTAATTAAAATATGCACTATAGGCTTAATTAAAAATCTGCACTATAAACGCTTCTCATGCTTCGAATTCAAGAAGAACAAAGGTTCGAAACTACTCCTACTGCAGGTGAGAAGCACTTACCTTGATTCTTGGACTCACAACCGAACAAAAAGGGCTTCTAGGACCTTGGCCGGCCGCCGGAGATGATGCCCTAACTCCCTTTCATTTTCTGCCCGAGCTCTGCCATCGTACGCAGAAGAGAAGGAGAGAATGGTTTAAGTCATGGGAAAACAGAGCATCAACTTATCCCTTTTTATAACTTAATATTTCTGTTAACTCCTTAAATAAATTCGCTATCTTTTCTAAACAGACAAATCCAACATCAACTTATCCCTTTTATAATCTAATATTCTATTAATTATCTTAAATAAATTCGCTACCTTTTCTAAACAGACAAATCCAACATCAACTTGTCCCTTTTATAATCCAATATTCTGCTAACTATCTTAAATAAATTCGCTACCTTTTCTAAATAGACAAATCCAACATAAACTTATCCCTTTTATAATATTCTGTTAACTTTCTTAAATAAATTTGCTACGTTTTCTAAACAGACAAATCCAAGATAAACTTATCCCTTTTATAATCCAATATTCTGTTAACTATCTTAAATAAATTCGCTACCTTTTCTAAATAGAAAAATCCGTTTGCCCACCTGGTCAGTCGGGTTTTGACCGAGTCAAAGGTCGTGGGTTCAATTCTCGGCTTGGACATTTTTTTGTCGAAACTTCATTCGTTTAGTAAAAATACCAAACGACCTCCAAAACTTACATAAAAATACTCTAAAAATTTCTAAAAATCCCTAGAATATTTCTATAGCATTTTTAAATTACTTTTAGGACTCTAATTGAGGAAATTTGGGGCGTTACACTACTAGCTTCTTAATACATTCTTACTAAACATGCAACATATAAAGGAACGTAAATGATTCATTTCAACACTCAACTCATAATTCTAAAGTAGTTAAAGCATTTTTAACTATAATTGCATGCAAAGGGCCATAATGAATTTCTTGCACTCTTTAAAACTAATCTACATATAATGTATCAAATAGTATACCTCATGTGCCAAAAACATCAATCTCAGGAAAATATGAAATCATAATATCTAATAACCATCCACCAAAACTAATCTATTCAATCATTAATAACAGAAATACTAGACGACACTCGACCCATGCAAAACTAACAATTTATGACATCCTCTTAATAATAATTAAAAAGTAAAATCTCTAAAATTTTACTATCAATTTTAAAAAGGAAATCTTAATATGCTTCCAACAAATTCCCAAGGCTTTCCATAGACCAAGCATCACACACACACCATCACGCATCCCCTTGTCGCCTTCCTTCACTATTGTTTTTCTTGTCCTTTATCTGCAGTAAGAGAAAATGCAACTAGTAAGCAACAAGGCTTAGTAAGTACTATCTAGCTCACAAAAATCTCGAAATGTGCAAACATGCTTTTAAAATACTTTTCATGCTAGAACCTTTAATATTACTTACACTAATAGTACAGATAAACATGCGTAAATACTTTTGTACGAATAGAAGAACTAAAACATGTTTAACTCAAGGCAACAAGCATATGCAAGCATTTAACTTTCTTAAACTTGCTTTTTCTTAACTTATCTTGAAACTTGGAAATTCTTTAAACTTGAAAACTTTGCTAAAGCATATACTTGAAAATAAATAGCTTCACTTGGGATCCCTAAGGCGTAAGTACCATCTAATGCGCGTTCCCTAATAGGTTGGGATAGCGAGCCGCCAATCCTAAAAGAGCAGACCTCGGTCTACCAGGGCCAAGACCTCGGAATTGGACACCTGGATTTATTTACAACAACCTTAGAAGTCGGGTACTGGCCTTTCAAAGTAAATTATCTTAATTACTTCTTCTTTAAATGCCTTGGCATTTTAACAAACACCTTGTGTGCCAAAATCTCTAAAGTCTTGACTTTGGGATCCACTTAAGGCCTTGACATTTTTCTTTCTTTTCTTTATCTTTCTTATATTTTTATTAAACTCAAAATACTGATAGGGTATTTTTCCATATGCATCTATAAGTGAAACTAACTAGGTAACACACAATCATGCATAGAACACAAAAGAAATCTGCACATACAATATTTCTACGATGAGAAATCAATGGAAAACACCTCTTACTGTAGGTGAGCAGTACTTACCATATTATCTTGAACTTACTAACGCGAAAAATCTCTAGGTTTCGGTGAAACTTGAGATCCTCGCACTTTGCTTACGTCCACGTGTTCCTCTCGTCGAGACGAGTCGGAAAATATCCAAAAGCTCCCTCGAAACTTGTCCTAACCGGCCACCACAAGAAGCCCTAGGCTTCTTTTGTTTTTTGCCCAAACCCAGGAGAAATTCAGCGCACAAAAGAAAGAGGAGGAATTAGGTCGAGAATTCCCTTATTTCACTTAAGTTCTTCTATTTATACCTAAGGGTATTTATTAACTTTTCTCTGCATAAAATTATTCTGCTATCTTTTCTTTCAGCATACCCCTTCTGGGGCACCTAGTTATCTTGACATTCTTAAGACTTTGCTTACTAAGAGGTTCCGGGGTTGAATCTCGGCTTGACAACTTTTTGTCGTAACTTTATTTCTTTTGGTAAAAATACCAAACGACCTCCAAAAATTCTATAAAAATACTCTAAAAATTTCTAAAAATCTCTAGAATATTTCTAAACCATTTCTAAATATTTATAAGCACTTTTAGGACTCAAAACAAGGAAATTTGGGATGTTACATGGTGGCCAACCCTCTTCCTTTCTCTCTTTCCTTTCATTAGTGTTGGAAAACTTTTCAACTTGCGAATCTTGCTTGGAAGGTAAAATGACCAAGAGACCTTTTAAGGCCAAGGGGTATAGAGCCAAAGATGCATTAGAACTGGTTCATTCTGATTTGTGTGGTCCTATGCCTATCCAGGCAAGAGGTGGTTACGAATATTTTGTCTCTTTTATAGATGATTATTCGAGATACGGATACATTTACTTGATGCGCCGCAAGTCTAAATGCTTTGATAAGTTCAAAGAGTACAAGACTGATGTGGAGAAACGTCATGGTAAAAGTATCAAGACACTACGGTCTGATCGTGGTAGTGAATACCTCTTTGGAGAGTTTAGGAATTACTTATCAGAGGCTGGGATTCAATCCCAATTGTCTACACCTGGTACACCCCCAACAGAACGGTGTGACAGAACGAAGGAATATGACTCTTATGGAAATGGTTAGATCGATGATGAGTTATTCTGAATTACCAAATTCATTTTGGGGATATGCCTTGGAAACGACAGCGCACATTCTGAACTTGGTACCTTCTAAATTAGTACCTTCTACTCCCACAGAATTATGGAATGGGCGTAAGCCTAGTGTAAGACACATTCGGATTTAGGGTAGTCCAGCATATGTGCTAAAGGGAGACACTGACAAGTTTGAATCATGAACAGAAGTTTGTTTGTTTGTAGGATATCTCAAAGGAATGAAAGGTGATTTATTTTATAATCCTAAAAATCAGAAGATCATTGTTAGCACCAATGCTCGATATTTAGAGGAGGATTATATAATGGACCACAAGCCCATGAGTAAAATTGTTCTAGAAGAAATAAGAGAGGACACACCTAACTTAGTACCAATAGTACAAGATGAAATATCACAAGAAACTGCAACACGTATCACAAATGATACACAACCACAGACAGTGCCTAGTCGTAGTGGGAGGGTTGTGAGGCAACCTGAAAGATTCATGTTTTTGGGAGAGTCTTCGGACTTGATCCTTGATAAACATGAACCTGATCCCTGGACATATGACGAAGAACTCCAAGATAAAGATGCAGTATCTTGGCAAAAAACGATGAACTCTGAAATAGAATCTATGTATTCTAATAAAGTCTAGGAGCTTGTGGAACCACCAAATGGTGTAAAAGTCGTTGGATGCAAGTGGATCTATAAAAGGAAAAGAGGGACAGATGGGAAGGTGAAAACCTTCAAAGTAAGGCTTGTTGTGAAAGGGTACACTCAGAAAGAGGGAATCGATTATGAGGAAACTTTTTCGCCAGTAACCATGCTTAAGTCTATCCGGATACTCTTATCTATTGCCGCTCATATGGATTATGAGGTTTGGAAAATGGATGTCAAGACAGCTTTCCTTAACGAAAGTTTTGAAGAAAATATCCATATGAAGCAACCAGAGGGGTTCATTGAAAAAGGCAAGGAGCATTTAGTGTGCAAGCTAAATCGGTCTATTTATGGACTGAAGCAAGATTCAAGGTCTTGGAAAATCCGGTTTAATGAAGTAATTCAGTCATATGAATTTATTCTGTATCCGGATGAGTCTTGTGTATACAAAAAGTGTGATAGAAACATGGTGGTATTTCTTGTACTATACGTAGATGCCATTTTGTTAGTTGAAACAATATCAAAGTGTTGTCGAAAGTAAGGGTATGGTTGTCCAAACAATTCGATATGAAGGACTTAGGAGAATGCACACATATTCTTGGTATCAAAGTAATAAGGGATCACAAGAAAAGGATGTTGTGCTTGTCTCAAGCTACATATATTGATACAATCCTTGCTCGTTTTAGCATGTAAGACTGCAAGAAAGGTTTTCTACCTTTTAGACATGGAGTAGCTTTATCTAAAGAGATGTATCTGAAGACAGCAAAGGAGATAGAGGACATGAAGTCAGTTCCTTATGCTTCGGCTGTAGGAATCCTAATGTATGCTATGTTGTGCATGAGACCGGATATCTATTTTGTCGTGGGCATGGTTAGCAGATATCAAAGTAACCTTGGACAAGGACATTGGACTTCTATAAAGAATATATTAAAGTATCTGAAAAGGACTAGAGATTATATGCTAGTTTACCAAGCAGATGATTTACTCCCTATGGGATACACGGATTCTGACTTCTAATAAGATAGGGACAATAGAAAGTCTACATTAGGCTATGTGTTTACTTTAGGAGGTGGAGTCATTACATGGAGGAGTGTTAAGCAGAAATGTGTTTCTGACTCAACCATGAAAGCTGAGTATGTGGCAGCCTCTGAGGCAACCAAAGAAGCTGTGTGGCTCAGGAACTTCCTAATGGACTTAGATGTGATTCCTGGTTTGTCCAAAATCATCACAGTTTATTGTGATAATAGCGGTACAGTAGCAAACTCGAAGGAACCACGAGCCCATAAGGCAAGTAAACACATAGAGCGCAAGTACTGCCAACTTACTAATCCTTGGTGAATCTAAGAACTATGACGAAATATTCCTTCTGCTGCCTGTAGTTCTGTCAGAAGTTCCGCCAACTTATACTCCCTTTTATTCATGTTATAGTTCAGGTGGAACTGCTCAAACCTTCTAGGTAGCGTTTGGAGGATTATATCGACCTGAGTTTCCCCATCAATTTCACCTCCAAGGACTTGTATTTCGTTCAGATAAGCCATCATTTTGAGGATATGATCCCTTACGGGTGTCCCCTATGACATGGTGGCTGTCATTAACTTTCTCATTGCCTCTTGCCTAGCAGTACGGCTCTGGTGCCCAAAGAGTTCTTTGAGATTGTTCATTATATCATAAGCCGTTGGTAAGTCCTGATGCTGATGTTGCAATACATTTGACATTAAAGACAAAATGTAACATCGCGCCATCTCATCTGCCTTTACCCATTTCTTATGATACTCAATCTCCTCTGGGGTAGAATCATTGTTAGGTGTTTCTGGGCATACCTCTGATAGTACAAACTTATAGTTTTCAGTAGTTAAGACAATATCCAGGTTTCTTTTCCAATCTATATAGTTGGGACCAGTAAGTCTATTCTCTTTTAGTATAATGGCCAGTGGATTGAAAGTCATCCTAAGAATCACAAAATAAATTTTGGTCAGGACTCTAAATTTAGAATAATATTGATTCCTCAAACAATACTATTTCAAATTTACCAACACCTCAAAACACCGTGAATATTGCATGTCACGTTAGTGTGGACGTATACAAATTCAACATTTGTAAGAGGAGGGTGTGACCCATTAATTTTATTATCTTGTCATCCTAATTTTATGACAAATAAAATTAATAGTTGGTTTTCCTTTGGTCACACAAAACAATAGCAGTGACTCCGTTGAGAAGGATACTATTGAATGCGTCTAAGTGTATACCATTACTTGATACTTAGTCCATTAAATAGGATTGTGCCCCTTCAGTTGGAGAAGATCACACACTCCTAAATAATTTCCTATAACCATCCATAAAGGAAGTTTGATCTAGTGATCCACAACAAACCCATCCGTTATGGAGGGAGGCACCAAGCAAGGGTGGCTGGCCAATTAAAGGAAGGAATAATAATTTTTTTATAAAATTTTACAAGAAGAAAACATCTCTTATAAAAATTTATTTTTTTAAACTTGGTTACAAAAATAGAAAATTTAATTTTAAAACTTCTCTTCCTTTTTTTCTAAAACCATGAGGATGGTTAAAAAGGAAAGTTTTAAAATTTTTAAAACTCTCTATTAAACCATGTGACCTAATTCAAATAAGGAAAATTTTTTATTTTAAAATTTCTCTTTTAAAACTTATAATTTTCTACAAAGAGAAGATTTTAAAAATTCAAAACACCCCTCCTATTTGAATTAATCATGGTCGGCCCCTACTTGCTTGGTTACCAAGCAAAAGGGTTAGCCCCCATAGAGGAGGATGTGGCCGACCCTTGCTTGGTCACCAAGCATTAGACCGACCCCCTTCTTGGACACCAAGATGGGCTTATATTTGGATAGACTTGAGGCTTTAATGAGGCTACGACAGGGACCTAGAGGAGAAATTGGTTTTGGTCTTCCGATGAGCTTGAGTATCCCGTGTTCTCCCCGAACACACAACTGAAGTTCATCAACAATAACTTATTCCACTAGAGAGTTATTGTTGCACTACCGCACCAATACCAAATTACATTATGGGTTCCTTCTTATCATGAGTGTGTTAGTCTCCCTATGTTTAAGATAACGAATACCCACTAATTAAGTAAGTTACTGACAACTCACTTAATTAATATCTAGCTCCAAGAGTAGTACCACTCAACCTCATTGTCATGTCGGACTAAGTTCACCTGCAGGGTTTAACATGACAATCCTTATGAGCTCCTCTTGGGGACATTCTCAACCTAGATAATTAGGACACAGATTCCTTCTATAATCAACAACACACACTATAAGTAATATCATTTCCCAACTTATCGGGCTTATTGTGTCACGCCCCAGAGGAGTCCCTGTCCGAAGAAATTTCGGCAGCATCTCCCCTATACGGCGGACAATCTGAAACTTCTACATAACACATATACCTCAACCACAGGCGGCTGGAATTATAACAATAAATAAAAACAATCACCACGCAGTTTATATAGATATTCAGCCTTTGGCTGTCACAACCACGTAGTTAATAATAGTAATCACAAACAATAGTACTCTGACTCGAAATCCACCCTACTCAACTACACTCGTAAAGCTCAAATTCGACGAACTGACCTCTTCTGTCGTCCAGGCAGGCATGTAGCAGAATAAAATCCAAATCATACCAAAAGTCCATCAAACGGAAGGATTCCATACAATATCCATATGTAAAATCCAAAACAAGACTAAAACAAAGTCTGATAGAGAAAAGCTAAAATAAAATAACAACTCAAAACTAGCAGAGGACTAGCACTACGTGCTGTGGGAACCAGCGACTGGAACTACTCCTGACAGCCTCAACCTGAAAATATATCAACAATGGAAGCGGGGTGAGTCCAACACTCAGCAGGTACAACTGATATGCATAATAAAACAAATAACAGACAACACTAATCATGCGTACAGTCTCCTGAATACGAGAAGGATAAATGCAACTGAAACGAAATCAGGAGATAACTGTACTAACCGGAATCAAAGTACAAAGGTAACAGGTCGTCAGACCGAAGATAATCATATGCATCCATATAAATGCAGCAAGTAAATGCAGCAATCACAAACAATTAATGCAATAAATGCATATGGTGACCGTGCACTCTGACATCACTGCTCTTGATGAGCGACTGAGTGGACGGGATGCTGTCGGAGTACTCCTGTCCTCTGACCCCAAATCATAAATGGGGGAGCTCAATGCTCTCATCTCCCGGTACACGATGACGGGGAGGATATCTCTGCCGGCTACCACGCTGAGTCATCTGACCAACGGAGCCAAACAGAGTCCACCATCTGTCGGCTACCACGCTGCTACACTAAATGCCAACGGAGCCAAACAGAGCGGAACTGACTGCCGGCTACCACGCTGAGTCACCTGACCAACGGAGCCAAACAGCAGAACCGCCACACACCTGCCTGATATACCACTAATCCATGGGTGGTGGTGTGTGCAGTACATGTAACTGGCGATGGGCTCAACCATAGTGGAGCCGACAATCGCACAGCATGCAATCATAATGCATGACACTAAGCATGGCAATCTCATGAATAACATAGTAATGACCAAATAAATAATACAAAGTGTGTACCACTGGAAGATGTATCAGATAGAAGGTACACAAATCAGATAGAGCATCAAATAAACCCTAGATCCAGAAGATAACATAGCATGTGGTTGGGTCACTACCTAAAGAATATATGATCAGGTAAATAATATGCAGTGCAGAATAAATAAACAAGCAACTATGTAACTATCATGTAGTGACCAACCGAACAAAATGATTACACAATCACTGCTATATGTTAAACATATTATTATGCATATCAAAGACATAAGTCAAAGTACCCGCCTCCAATAAAGTGGTCCAATCTGGTAATCAAGATACTCGTTGAGATACCATCCCGAATCAAAGTCCTGTGTCGAACATATAGATATATTTTATTTAGCTACAATTCAAATGAATTTAAATAGCTTAATAAAATCCATGAAACTAATATCAGGGAAAACCCTAATTAACATAACCAATTGCCTACCCAAAATTAATTCTAACCATTGACTAAGGTTAATGGTCTTAACCCTAATCGTTCCATTAGATTCATTTAAAACCAACTCAATCTACAACAAGGATCCGCCCTCAATGTATTATCCTATAACCAAATTAGGTACGTATCAATTCATACATAAAACACATTTTCACCTCAAATCACAGCTGGAGAAGATTCGCTGTTGCAGCACCGTAGACAAAGTTTCTGCCAATTATCCTATCCGGAGTGAGGTGAAACCATTGCCATAGTTCTGTTGCCTACACTGCAAAGAACTACTTCTCCCTATGTGTCAACATCCCAGTCAAAATCTAATACCCAAATATGCCTTACCTGCACGAAGCCAAGTTCTTCCTCTGGTTTTTCTCTCTGCTGGCGCTAGGGAACAGCAGGGACAGTAACAAAGGTGATCACCGGAGAGATCGAACACTGCTCGGGAAGCAGGCACAGTGCTGTATGGGTGTCGGCTGTGCTCGGATGTCGCTGAAGAGAGGGGTATCGTGGCTGAAGCTAGGGCTCGGCTCTCCAGTGAAAGGGGCGGTCGGCGCTAGGGTCGAAGACGGCGGCGTCGGCAGAAAGAAGGCCGGCGGTGTCTCGCCGGACCAGAGGAAGGGAGGGGAAAATCCGGAGGCGACGTCGGCGGTGGCGCTAGGCGGAAGAGCTCGGCTTCACAGATAAGAGGAGAAAATGAAGAGGAAGGCTCGGCGGAGGGGTTGTATGCTCGAGGAGGAGTAACCGCCGCCGACGGTTAGGGCAAGGAGGAGAAAGGAAGGCGGCGTCGGGATGGCTCGGGTGCGAGGAGGGAGAGAAACGAAGGATTTAAAGAAAATAAAGACAAATATAAAGAAAATGAAAAGGAAAAAGGAAAAGAAAATAAAACTTTTCCATATTAAAACTGGGTAGCCTAAACAGGCTTTTCCGGGCCCCATCTTGATCCCCGTTAACTCGTCCGTACGAGCTCCGAAAAATTTCTGAAAAATTCCTGAAAATTCCCTTATTAATATTCGCCTATTTCTGGTATTTTACATATTGATTTATTGAGTTAAATCTCACCCTTTGATAAGTTAAAGAAATAAATACTAAATATATGTGCTTGTTATTATATTAGGATTAAGAGCACACACTTCCATAATAACTAAGGTCTAGTTCTTTTATTAAGTCAGTATAAAAGAACTTACCTAAAATGGTCCTACTCAATACACATAGAGTGTACTAGTGTAATTTATTAGTCAAGATAAACTAATACCTAATTATACTACGACTATTCCAATGGTTTGTTCCTTTCCATCTTAGTCGTGAGCAATTGTTTATAATTTATAAAGAACTGATAACATGATCTTCTGAGTGTGACACTACACACAATGTTATCTACAATATAAATTAATTTAACAACTACATTTAACAAATAAAATATAGACATTTGACCAATGTGATTCTTTTATTTCAAAAATAAATGTTTACAAAAGCTAGACTTTTAGTATACACTCTAACAAATGTTAATCAGTCGACCGATCCCCTTGATTGGTTGACTAATCCTACCTGAATGTGCCTAGTTTTTCATCCAGATACTACTACTCAGATAAGAGTCTTCATTCGGTCAACTGATCCCACCGTTCGGTTGACTGATCCGTCAATGATCCTTGGTTTATATGATCCGATCGACCTAGTATGATCAACCTGTTGCTTATCCACTATTTAGTCGATTGAACCTGATGTTTGGTTGACCAATCCCTTAGTCGAAGCTTAGTCATGAGCTGATATGATCTCTGGGGTTCGGTCGACTAATCCTAATGTTCGGTCGACCGAACATGGCAAATTTTGACCCTGCAAAATGTTAGTCTTCCTGCAAAACAGAGTTAGAATAATATGCAAATAGTATATAAAAATTAACTTTTTGACAGCATTTAGGCTGTCCGGCCCTGATTTTGCTGAAACTTTAGGTCGAACCGATGCCTATTGTTCCCTCTTCGGGGAACACACCCTCACCTACTCATTTCAGGAGAGTTTACCTTTTTACAGACCGGTCCTCCAGACCGTCTAGGCTTTTGCTCAACGTTTGAGACGTCAGGACTTCATGATGAACATCTGATCCCAACATGTCCAATCTTCCCCTTAGTGTCCGCGACCCCAAGGATTTTCACCTAGAGTCATCGACTCTAGGATTTCGTCCAACGTCCTTGGCCCGCCAAGACTTCACCTAATATCTTGAACTACGACTTTGTTGCCTAACTGCAGCTAGAACTTTCTATAACTTAGGGTTACCTCCCGGAGGATTTTCCACCTACCTAGAATCCACTAGGACTTTTGTCTAAGACAACTTAAGACTTTCCTACAAGCTCAGTTACACTTGTTAGACAACTTAACTTTGAACCTTTTGTCATTATCAAAACATAGGTTTGATCATTTGGTGCTCCCTGCACCAATAATCTCCCCCTTTTTAATTATAGCAACCTGGTTCAAAAGTTAAGTAAAACATATAGCAGTTCAAAGAAAAAACATAGCAATTTTCACACTAAAGCAATTTTAGCTCTCCCTTAATTTATTACTTTCCCTTGACTTTTGATCATTCTCTCCCCTTTTTCCAAATATCAAAAACAATTTAGGGAGGAAAAGGACTTTAGCTTTTCAAATACTTTATAAAATACTTTGTCTTTTTTAAAAAATACTTTAGAACAAAACACTTCTTT